>NW_006921627.1:12582689-12587040 GCF_000298275.1 Orycteropus afer afer
TTTTTTAATGATTTTGAGTTTTGTTCCAAATTGTTCTCCCACTCTATCCAGGATCTCCTACATAGATCCTCCTCCAAGTGGTTGACGATGGTAACCAGGCACCATTTAGTTCTGGTCTCATAGTCATATAGGCTATGAATTGCTTGGTGTACCAGTCCCTTGGACTAATTGTTTCCATGAATCTTTGGTTTTCTTCATTTTTCTTTGCTCTGGATGAGGAGAGACCCATTGTTCCATCTAGATGGCTGCTTGCAAGCTTTTAAGATCCCAATCACTACTTGCCAAAGTAGGAGGTGGAACAACATTTTGTGTAGTATGTTATGGCAGTTGAGCTTGATGTCCTCTGCAACCATGGTCCCAAACCCACAGGTCTAACTAACTACTTGCTCCCTCTGGGTAGCTGGCTGTGGCCAAGAAGTGACTACAACCTTGTCCCTTGTCAGCTGTACTTTATACCTAGAAATTCTTACATAAGATACAAATACACTTGTAGAAATATTGTCTGCCAACATGGTGCTGAGGGGTTCATTTTTGGTGCTATGTAAGACAATGTTTCCCTGATATTCACAAAGTTTTCAGTGGCCAGTTTTTTTGGAAGTAGACTGCCATGTCCTTCTTCTTAATCTTTTTCAGTCTGGAAGCTCCACTGAAGCCTGTCTATAGTGGGTAACCCTGCTGGTATTTGAAAAACCTGTGGCATAACTTCCAGCATCACAGCAACATACAAGCCACCACAGTATGAAAAACTGACAGACAAGTGGAAATTATCTCTGAGGAAATATTACATTGGTTTGAGTGAGGTGTGATTTCTTCTTAGCCCAGTGAGAAATTTATTCACTGCTCTTATAGTTGAAGAGACCACAAGGGAATCAGAGCCAATATTTTATCTAATTTTTAGAGTCCCCTTCTATGCCTTTGAGCCAGTAATGCCTGGAAAAGGACAATCTTCATTGTCATATGCCAAAACTTAAGGAACTGGAAGTTCCAAGACATATAGTTAGGGAGTGAGGAGCAGAATTTCTTGGTCCTATGGGGAGAGGTGTAATCTCTCCAAGGAGTAGGCTGGGGACCTCTGAGTGAAGGACCTTGAAATAGGGAGAAAACATGGGATAGAGAAGAGATAGAGAGATTGGTGCATTTTTGAGGCAGTTAGGACCAAGGTCCACATTAAGAAGAGCTGACTCTACATGCAGGTAGGTAGAATATTCTTATTGGGAGCTTAAACATGGACATCTGGGACTCCCCAGAGTCAGAAAATGTCCACATTTCATATAGGTTCTCGGAGAAACACAAGGGAGAAATTAAAAATAAAGACATTCACCAGCACAGTTTCTTCCTAAACAGCAGATCTTAATGGATGTCATGGAATCTTTGGGTGGCTAATGGTTAATGGTATCGACTGCTAACTGAAAGGCTGGTGGTTCAAATCCACCAGAGGTGCCTTGGAAGAGGCCCCGGTATGTTGTAGTTATATGCCATCGAGTCAGACCCAACTCATAATGACCCCTCCTTGGGTTTCTGAGGCAGTATCACTACAGAAGTAGATTGCCCAACCTTCCTTCCGAGGTAGTCCTTCTGAAAAGATCAGCCATTGAAAACGTTATAAAGCACATTTCTTCTCTGACACACTGGGATTACCATGAGTCTGAACTGACTTGATGGCAACTGTTTTTTTTTTTTTTTTTTTTTTTTTGAAGAAAGCCAGAGAACAATCTTAAATGCTTCACTGAGGCAGGGAAAAACTGACCAAGAGAGGCACATCCTATTGTCTGCAAAGGTAGATCCCTGTTCTGCCTTCAACACTAATATTGATTAACCCATGAACATCTATGTAAGGTATCAGTTTTCTATGCTGTGCAATGGGTATGGAGAGCCATAAACCCAAAGGGCAATATCACAGGCAGGAAGATAAAGGTTTACCAGAACTCAGTGCTGGGTATTGACTATAGTAAAACAGTGAAATACATGAGCTGTGGGTTTGGGGGTGGGGGAAGAAGAAGAAACTCAAAGTCAGGTTCAGCTGCAGGTGCAGGGTTATCTAGTGTGTAACTATTGTTCACATTGGGAGGGCTTTCTTCACAGGCAGCAAGGTCTATACACACATACCATCACCACCACCTCTGCTAGCAAATATAGCAGCATAGCTTAGAGAGTGTGAGCTCTATGGACTTGTATCTAAAAAATTGACTTTACTGGGCACATTCCTGCTCTCACATCTAGCCTTCATACACTCTTCAAATTCCCCTCAACCATTATTTCATTCTTTCTCTCTCTCTCTCTCTCTCTCACACACACACACACACACACACTTCAGCTCATAGCCTAAAAGAGCAGAAATAACAAATTCCTAGAGGATGGAGACATCCTACCAAGTAAAAGAATACAATCATGGGCCCAACATGAGGTAGTTACTTAGTCATGATGCATCATGAGAAAACTGGAAAGTGACCAAACATTCTCTGGGTTGGTAGATGTTTTTGGGGAGAGTTAAACATAGACTCAGCTCAATCTGGGAACAAATTTTCTATCTCTGTAACAATTCACTGCTGACCGTAAAAAACAGAGACCCCTCCCCAAAGAAGAAAATATAACATTTATTGCCACTAAGGATCACATATGGCCAAAATCAAATGGTCACAATAGAGGCTTTGTCTTTATGATCATTCCCTGATCCCTGAAGCTAACCCATTATCACTGCAGATTTTAGGAAGTGAGGCTAGCCTTACCTTGAACATCCACTGGGACACTGAAGAGGAGAAAAACAAGTCCTTTGAGAAAGCAGTGTCCACTCATGGTCATTCTGATCCTCCTGTCTTCAGGTCACAGCCTTAATATCCTCAAATTAAATAAGGAATCCTCCCAGCTCTTATTGGGGGCCTGTAAAGCAGGAAGGGGATTATATAGCCCCATCTTCTGACATCACCATCTTGCACAGCCAATGGAAGCTCTATTAAACATCTTCCTTACCATCAAGGACATATAACAGAAACTTTATGAAATTCAAACACCGATTAGATACTGAATCTAAAATATCTCCTTATATGAGATGCAAAGTTTTATGACGTCAGATATCTTTCTGTCCCTGAGGCTGATACAAAAAACATACATCAAAAACAAATGTGGCTTTCCTTCCTACACCCCAGGAGTCCAACTCAAAGGCTAGTTCTGCTCAGCTGTGGCATCAGTCAAGGGTACTGTTTATGGATCGGTCCTATCGTCTCACAGACCCAAGAAATGATGTTTTTTACTTAAATAGACCTACATCTTCAATGTTACTGAGCTGTATGACCAAAGTATTGTGGCTGAAGAGAATTAAGAAATGCCTAAGAGTAAGACTGAACGGTCAAGTAAGTGGGAAACTAGAATTAGAAAGATGAAAACTTCTCAGGTGAATGAAAAGAAGGAATGTGATTATTGGGCTTCTAGGCTAGGTTTTCTTCTCCTTTCATTTTTGGCTAAATAAAGATTCATGAAGCACTCAGGCTCCCAAACTCTTGATGGGAACAGGTACAGTCTTTCTTTCTTTTTTTTTTTCTCACATGACAGAGAACTTTTTGCCCTAGAGTATGATGACCAGTATAGACACTTCATCTAGGTTTAAATTACTCTCTCCTGGAATACGCTGGAGCTGCAGATTACAAATTAGTCATGTGATTAATCCCCATTTTACAATGAGGCCGTCTGCTCCTAACAGTCTTCAGAAAGAGAGAATGGGTGCCTACCTGCTCCTGGGTCCTCTTTTTCAACTGTTCATTCCCTATTCTTCCTCCTTTCCCCTTCATTTTCATATAAACTAATTGCCCCACTTTCACATTCTACCTAACCTCTAAACTGAAACTCTGGTGGTGTAGTGGGTAATGTATTTGGCTGCTAACCAGAAGCTTGGCAGTTCAAACCCACAAGCTGCTCCACATGAGGCAGATGCGGCAATTTATTTCTGTAAAGATTTACAGCCCTGGAAACCCAATGGGGTCACTAGGAGTTGGAATTGACTCAATGGCAGGTTTTTTTTTTTTTTCTTTTTTTAAACCTAAACTCTAAGTATGATAGCTTTCATTACAGAGTTTGGAAATGTGATCAATTATACACAAATTGCTCATCTCACCCTTATTATCAACAAAACAAATACCGCTTTTAAAAAATCACCTTTAAAATTTAATTGCCATTTCTATAGAGTTGCCATGAGTCAGAATCAACTTGATGGGAGTGGGTTTGCTGCATATGTCTCTTCCCCATTTAATGGATTTCGGCCTTTTGTCAAAGATCAGCTGACCATAGGTCGATGCATCTATTTCTGGGTTCTCAATTCTATTCCATTGGTCTATGTGCCTGTCATTATGCCAATCCCAGG
>NW_006921627.1:12587614-12589068 GCF_000298275.1 Orycteropus afer afer
AGGGATAGTTTTTGACTTCTTCCTTACCAGTTTGGATGCCTTTGATTTCCCTTTCTTGCCTTATTGCCCTAGCTAGGACTTCCAGTACAATGTTGAATAGAAGTGGTGATACAGGGCATCCTTGTCTGGTTCCTGTCCTCAAGGGAAATGGTTTCAGTCTCTCTCCATTGAGTATAATGTTGGATGTTGGTTTTGCATAGATGTCCTTTACTATGTTGAGGAATGTCCCTTCTATTCCTATTTTGCTGAGAGTTTTGACCAGGAATGGGTGTTGGATTTTATCAAATGCCTTTTCTGCATCAATTGATATGATCATATGGTTCTTCTTTGTTTTATTTACGTGGTGGATGACATTGATTGTTTTTCTAATGTTGAACCATCCTTGCATACCTGATATGAACCGCACTTGGTCATAATGAATGATTTTCTTGAAATATTGTTGGAGTCTATTGGGTAGGATTTTGTTGGAGATTTTTGCATCTATATTCATGAGGGATATTGGTCTGTAGTTTTCCTTTTGAGTGATGTCTTTGCCTGGCTTTGGTATCAAGATTATGCTTAATGAGTTAGTGAGGATTCCATCCTTTCCTATGTTCTGGAATAGTTTGAGTAGGATTGGTGTCAGTTCTTCTCTGAATGTTTGGTAGAATTCTCCAGTGAAACTGTCTGGGCGAGGATTTTTTTGGGTGTAGTATTTTTTTGATGACCTGTTCAATTTCTTCTTTTGTTATGGATCTGTTCAATTTTTCCACTTCTGTCTGTGTTAGTTTAGTTAAGTGGTGTGTATCTAGAAATCTGTCCATTTTTTCCAGATTTTCAAATTTGATGGAGTACAGTGTAGTGCCTAAAGCCCTAAAGTGCTAACCAGAAGGCTGGCGGTTCAAACGCACCAGCCACTCCTCAGAAGGAAGGTTGGGCAATCTACTTCCTTACTGATACTGCCTCGGAAACCCAAGGAGGGGTAGCTATGAGTTGAGTCCCACTCAATGGCACACAACAACAACAAAAACAGTTCATAGTATCCTGATATTAGCCTTTTTACTTCAGTTGGTTCTGTTGTGATGTCACCTGTTTTGTGTCTTATTCGTGTTATTTGTGTTCTCTCCCTCTTTTTCTTTGTTAAATTTACCAGTGGTTTGTCAATTTTATTAACCTTTTCACAAAACCAACTCCTGGTCTTGTTGATTTTTTCTATTGTCCTTCTATTTTCTGTTTCATTGATTTCTGCTCAAATCTTGATTATTTCCTTTCTCCTGGTGACTGTAGGCTTTTCTTGTTCTTTTCATAATTGTTGGAGATGTTGGTTTAAAGTGTTGATTTTGGCTCTTTCTTCTTTTGGGTTGTGTGCATATATTGCTATAAATTGGCCTTTGATCATTGCTTTTGCTGTGTCCCAAAGATTTTGGCATGTTGTGTTTTCATTCTCATTTGATTCAAGGAATTTTTCAATTTCA
>NW_006921627.1:12607485-12608568 GCF_000298275.1 Orycteropus afer afer
TGAACCGCCAGCCGTCTGGTTAGCAGGCAAGTGTCTTAGCCACTATGCTACCAGAGCTCCCTTGGAAACCCAAGGAGGGGTCACTATGAGTCAGGGCTGACTCGACGGCACATAACAACAACTATGACTGTAGTGTCATCTATTTGACTTTTCAACTCTTTTAAAGTGTGATTTATATATTTTGGGGCTCTTTCATTGGGTCCATAGATATTTATTATGGCTATAACTTCTTGTTCAATTGTTGCTTTAGTCATTATATAATGTCCTTCCTTGTCTTGTATGGTGGTTTTTGTCTTAAGTCAATTTGATCAGAAATTAATATTGCCATTCCTGATCTTTTATGGTTGCCATTTACTTGATATATCTTTTTCCAACCTTTGATTTTTAGTCTATTTTTGTCTTTGCCTCTAAGGTGTGTCTCTTGTAGACAGCATATTGATGGATTTTGTTTTCTTATCCAATCTGTAACTCTCCATCTCTTGAGTGGTGCATTTAATCCATTAATATTCAATGTAATTATTGACAAGAATAAATTGGTTGCTGTCATTTTGTTATGTGTTTTTTCATGGTGTCACTGGTTTTTTTGTTCCATATTATTTTCTGTGCTGAGCTCATCATGTTTATGAATCATGTCATCACTTCCTTTGTTGCTGTGTTTTAGTATTTGCTGAATATTTGTGCTTGTCCTCTTTTTCTTTGTGATATGAAGGTTTATTTGAGGTTACCTTGTGATTTATAATTTTCTCCCTGAGTTTGGAATAGTCTGTTTTATCTTGCAACTCTCTTGACTTCCTCACCATTTAAAAGTTCTGTAACTACACAGTATTTTCCCTCTTTTTGGTTTGTAGGTGTCCTCACTTGCCACTTGATGTCTCTGGTTCCCTGTTTACAATCTTGTAAGCTTATTTTACTTTGGATAAGTCCTAGCTGTGGTTTCTGGGTTATGTCATCTTGTGTATTAATCGTCAGCTGTTATTTGCTATTTTTGTTTCTCTGTTCAAAGGACTCCCTTTAGCATCTCTTATAAGGTTGGTCTGGTTTTAACAAATTCCCTTAGTTTCTGCTTATCTGGAAATCTCCTAA
>NW_006921627.1:12609328-12612478 GCF_000298275.1 Orycteropus afer afer
TGATCCTTAGGCTTTCTTCATTTTGTTTTGATCTTTTTTCTGATTGATCCCTTTCCAAAGAAGTATTCAGGTACTTGTCTTCAATCTCATTAATTCTGTCTTCCATTGCATCAATTCTACTCCCTTGCCCTTTCAATGTGTTATCTATTTCTGACAATTTAATATTAATCTTCTAGATTTCTACCTGTAGATTTAGAATCATTTCTAATTTTTCATTTATTTTTGTCATTTTGTTCTTGTATTTTCTTCCAAAATTCTTCTAGGGTTTTCTCTGTGTTTTCTTTGACCTGTTTCTTAATTCGTTGAAGATATCTAAAGATAATTCTTTTGAATTCCTTATTGGGGAGTTCCAATGCTGTTTCTTCCTCAGGGATGCATTCTGGGTCTGTATCCTGCTTCCTTGTTTCTACCCCTTTATCTTGCTTCTTTGTGTGGACTGTGATGGTCTGTTGTCTCTAGACATTGTGACATTATTGTATTTAGGTCTCTGTTAACTGTTTGTGAATAGCAGCTAGGGGTGAGACAGGCTCTTCTTGGTGGTCGTTTATCATAGGGTCTTTGGTGGAGGAGGGGGTGGTGACTCATTCAGTAAGTGAACCTGCAGGAGGTGTGGGTATAGTTATGTTGTATGGGGACTGTTGCTGTCTTCCACTCAGTTAAACAAAAATAACAATTGAATAACCATCAAAAAAGTAAAAGCAAATGGACAAAAACAAAACAAAACAAAACAAAACAAAAAAAACACACTGTAATCACACAGGAACAGTAAGCAAAAAGAGACAAGGGAAAAAACCAAAACCAAACCAAAACAAAAAACACCACACTATCTGGGGAGAGGCCAATAAGACAAAAAAGGTAGAGAGGGACAATAATGAAGAAAAAAATGCAAAAAACACAAAAAGAAGTACAAGGAATGGGGTTACCCACAAGAAAGAAACAAAAATTGGAAGCAGGAATAGCAAAAAGAAAAAAAGCTGAAAATTAGAACCTAGATCCTGGGAAGGGAAGAATAAAGAATGATAATAAAAAGGATAAAAGTAATAATAATAGTAGTAGTTTTAAAAGAGACAAAAACAAACTAAAAAAGGAAAAAAGAAAAAAAAAATCTGGACAGCTCGGGGCAGGGCACCCATGCTCCGTCAGAGCACAAAGACTGGGTGGAATTCCTGCCAAACTAGAAGGTACGTGGGAGTGGGAGATGGCCACACCTCGGTTCACCAAGAGAGTGTGGAGTATAAGAGTAACAAGGGGAATGTCATACCTTTCTAGTAGTCTGTGCGTCCAGCATGTCTTTGTGGTTCCCATCAAGTGGAGCATATTCTTAAGTCCCTGGAACTTGGGAGAATGCTGTCGCTTTAAATATCCAAAATAGTCAAGCTGCCTGTAAACATTCAAAATGGCTGTTCTATCTGGATAGGCAAAAGTCCACAGCTCAGCCCACCTTCCTCTTCTCTGCTTCCTCTTTTATTCCCCAGCCACCAGAACAGTCCTCTGTGCAGTCCCTGGCTAGCAGGGGTGATTTTTAAGGTTAATTCTTAGGTCCTACTACCACTTGGCAATATCCAAGCTGTGTGTGCTGTCAGGATCGCTGCCAGACTGCAGCTCTGTATGTCTCCTTTCTTTGGTATTTTCATGCAAATTCTCTTGCTATTTGGAGTTCAGTCCACTTCTGTATCCTTCCCTTCAAAGCTCAGGGGTCCAGGATTATCTTCTGGGTCCAGGATTATCTTCTGTATCTGTTAATTGGTTCCCCTTTTTTTGGTTGAAGAGGGTCTGTGCAGTCTTTCTGCCTATTCTGCCATCTTACTGGAACTCCTTGTTACATATGTTTTCAACAACAACAAAATAAAATTTTAAAATGCTCAGTTAAAAGAAAAAAAATTAATTTTCATTTACTGCAGAGAAACAAAGGTGCAGAGTTACAGAAATCACAAGTATAGACTGTGAGAATTACATAATATATGTACAGATTTTGTACCATGCATGATATATAGTAAGCTTTGAATTAATCATTGTTATTCAGCAAATATTTATAACACATCTATAACATGTTACTGTTTATTGACCATATATTAGATGCTGGGGAAAAATCTTACATAAGTCAGACTGTCTCTGACCTCCAGTTTAGCAATGGAGACTGATAATATACAAATAAATAAATAATTACTGTAGATGTAAAAGGAGTTATTGAGAAAAGGGAGTGAGCAATGCAATTGTACAATGGGAAGAATAAAACCCAGCCAGAAGCTGTGGGAGTGGGGACGTAAGAGGTGGGAGGCTATGAAGGACATTCCCCCACCAAAAGCTATGTTTGAGCTGAGATCTGAAGGACTAAAGGAAATCTGAGGGACCAAAAAAGCATTCCAAGCAGCAGTAGAGCACAGAGAAATCCCCAGAAGAAAGTGTATTGCTTTTTACAGGATCTTAGGGAAAGCCAGGGAGGCTTTGAAGCATAAAGAGCAAGGAGGAGAAAAGAAAGGGTTGCTTCAGAAAAGCAGGCTAATGTGGATCAGAAAGGAGCTTGTAAACCATGTTAAAAACAAAACAAAACAACAGCTAGGATTTTATCTTAATTGCAATAGGAAGCAATTAAGGAGATTATTGTATATTTTAGGAGATTATTACATTATTTATCTACTGCTAGTATACCAGAAATGCCGCCAATGTGTGGCTTTAACAAACAGATTCATCCTCCCTACACACAGCTTGTTGTTGTTGTTGTTATGTGCCGTCGAGTAGGACCCGACTCATAGTGACTCCTCCTTGGGTTTCTGAGGCAGTATCACTACGGAAGTAGATTGGCCCATCTTCCTTCCGAGGAGTGGCTGGTGGGTTTGAAACGCCAGCTTTCTGGTTAGCAGTCAAGTGCCTTAAGCACTACGCCACAAGTCTGAATTAAGAGTACCAGCTCTAAAGGATGTCTCTCTCTCTGTGGGCTCTGAAGAAAGATCCTTGTCCCTTCGAACTTCTGCTCCTAGGTGATCCTCATGTGGCTTGGCATCTTTCTTCCCTCTTCTCTGCTCTGCTCACATGTTTAATCTCTTTGATATCTCAAAAGAGATTGACCTCAGATACATCCTACAGGAATGCTGCCTCATTAACATAACAAAGACAACCCATTCCTAAATGGGATTATAACCACAGGCATCT
>NW_006921627.1:12612803-12623681 GCF_000298275.1 Orycteropus afer afer
ATGGGATTGCTGGATCAAATGGTATTTCTAATTGCAACTTTTTAAGTAACTGCCATACTGCTTTCCACAGTGCTTGTATCATTTGACTGTCCCACCAGCAGTATATGAGAGTCCCAATCTCTCTACATGTTCACCAGCATTTGTTATTTTCTGTCTTATTGAACTACATTAAAAAGTTTTAGCCCTTAAAATACTGCCTAAATTTTTAAAATTTATTCAATATCTTCATTATCTATAAGGGCAAAGTGATCATTTTTGGAATGCCATATTTAATTTGACAGAATCTAATGTTTTTGCTGGATGAGAGGCAGAACATCATGATGGATATAAGTGTGAGATCAGTTGTGGGCTGCCTGAGTTTGAATCCCAGTTCTGCCACATAAATTTTAAGTAATCTTTATGCCTTAGTTTCCTCGTTGTATAATTGGGATGATCATACAAATTACAATATTAAAATGAGTTAAAATACTAAGAAGAGTGCCTCATATAGAATTAAGCACTATAGAAGTGTGTGTTCTCATTTTTAACACAATTAATGTTGTTAATTGTCCATGAAAGATGAGTGTTTGTTCGAAGCATTTTAGGGCAATATTGAAGTGAAATTCAACAAGTTTCCTCTGAACTTCTTGCCCTAATCCAAACCACCATTGGGGTCTGGCCACCCATTATGACCTTCTTCTTTTCAGGGAAGAGGGAAAGCCTAACATCTTGTGAATCCCACTACCACCTCCACCACCCACTGCCATCTAGTTAATTCCAATTCTTAAGGATTCTTTAAACAGAGTAGAACTACCTCGTAGGGTTTCCAAGATTGTGAATCTTTATGGAAGCCAACTGCCTCATCTTTCTCCCATAGAGCAGCTGGTGGGTTCGAACCACCAACCTTCTGATTAGCAGCTGAGTGCCTTAATCACTTGCCAATGGAGCTCTTTGTGACTCCCACAGTGCCTATCCAATCCTTGTGGCCACCAGTACTGCCCAACTCCTGTTCTCTCATTTGATATAAGGCTTTCTAGGGCTTGGGATTCCCATTAATAGTCATAAGAGAGCAATTTGTGGAATATGCTTGCCTAGGGTGGGTAGGCAGAGTTCCAGGGGGCCAAATCTTCACTATGCAATTACATCTGAAGTTTCTAACATTTTCATGAGGAACATGATTTCTCCTGCCAGAGTTTGGATTTGCTCAGATTGGGAGACAAATGGAGACATGGTATGCATAAAAGTCAAGGCAGCTTGCCTAATGGGTGGGAAGTTAGGAAGATAGTAGGAAAGCTCTGTGGCAGTGCCTACTCAAAATTTACAGGGCTTAGAAGGTGCACAGAGAGGCCTCTTCCAGCTCTCTGAGAATCACTGGGGAAGCCAATGGCAATGACTGGGGCTAGGCACTTGAGGAATGACCTGCAATGGAAACACCTACCAGGACAGCCACTACCTTTAAGTGTTGAACAAGGTTCTAGAGGAACTTAGCTCAATCAATTAATCAGTCAGTCAATCAATCAATCAATCCTTATTTTTGTACTGGGAAGAGGTCTGGAGGTCTGAAGAATGAGCCAGAGTGGTCAGGGTCTTTGAGTGGGGACAGGGAAAATTTATAAACTTTAATAATCTTTACAACTGCTGTGGTGCAGACCAGCTGAATATTGGTTCTCCTTCTAAGTGTTGTTAGTAATCTCATTATAAACATCCTAGGTTAATACTCATTCTCCATGGGTGTCCTCTAGGTGTTTTCCCATACTGGAAACCAGTCAGGCAAGACACTGGTATTGTCCTTTTCCTGAAAACCACTATGTCTTCTGGTTCCCTGTCTGAAACAAAGTCCTGCCTTCTCTGTACTGGATCAGCCATGATTCCGTCCCTATCAGTAGCCTGTGAGGCCTTCCAAAAGGCCTATTTGCAAGTTGTGTTTTTGGAGCCAGGGCTGATTACAAAGTGTGTCCTGGCTGGCCCTAAAACAAAGAAGCAGTTAACAGTGTCTTAATGAAGCCTAGAACTGAAATATTCAGTGTAGACAGTTCTAACCGTAAGGAGGGGAAGAAAAGAAAATTTTATTCTTCTCATTCTTCATTCTTTCTGTTGTTGTTGTTCTTAGGTGCCACTGAGTCATCTCCTACTCATACTGACCTCATGTACAGCAGAACGAAACACTGCCCGGTCCTGGGCCAGCCCCACAATCTTTGTTATAATTGAACCCATTGTTGAAGCCATTGTGTCTCTCCATCTTGTTGAGGACCTTCCCCTTTTTTGTTGTCCCTCCACTTTGCCAAGCATGATATCTTTCTCCAGGGAATGGTCCCTGCTTACAACATGCCTTAAGTAGGTGAGACGAAGTCTGGCCATTCTCGCTTCCAAGGAGCATTCTGGCTACACTTCTTTCAGGACAGATTTGTTAGTTCTGTTAGCAGTCCATGGTACTTTCAGCATTCTTCACCAACACCACAACTCAAAAGCATCTACTCTTCTTCAGTCTTCCTTTATCATTTTCCAGCTCTCACACGCATGTGAGGCAACTGAAAACACCATGGCTTATGTGAAGCGCACCTTATTCTTCAAGGATACATCTTTTCTCTTCAGCCCTAGAAAGAGGTCCTTTGCAGCAGATTTGCCCAATGCTATACAACATCTGGGAGCTCTGGTAGCATAGTGGCTAAGACACTTGCCTGCTAACCAGACGACTGGCGGTTCAAACCCACCAGCCACTCCTGGGAAGGAAGGTTGGGCAATCCTACTTCCGTAGTGATACTGCCTTGGAAACCCAAGGAGGGGTCACTATGAGTCGGGTTTGACTCGATGGCACATAACAACAACAACATGCAACATCTGGTATCTTGACTGCTGCTTCCATTGGTGTTGATTGTAGAACCACGTAATATGAAGTCTTTGACAATGTCAATCTTTTTTCCATTTATCATGCTGCTTCTTATTGGTCCCTTTGTGAGGATTTTTGTTTTCTTTCTATTCAGGTGTAATCCATACTGGAGACTGTAGTCTTCAATCTTCATCAGTCAGTGTTTTAAGTCATCCTCACTTTCAGTGAACATAGTTGTGTCATCTGCAGGTTGTTATTGAGTCTTCCTCCAATGCTGATGCCACATTCTTCTTCATATAGTCCCCCTTCTTGGATTATTTGTTTGGCATACAGATTGAAAAAGTATGATGGAAGGATACAACCCTGACACACTCCCTTCTTGATTTTAAACCATGCAGTGTTCCCTTGTTCTGTTCAAACAACTCTCCTGGTCTATGTACAAGTTCCTCATAAACAAAATTAAGTATTCTGGAATTCCCATCCTTCTCAATGTTATCCATAATTTGTTATGATCCACACAATCAAATGCTTTCACATAGTCAATAAAACACAAGTAAACATCTTTCTGGTATACCTTGCTGTCAACCAAGATCCATCTGACATCAGCAATGATATCCCTTGTTCCACATCCTCTTCTGAATCCAGCTTGAATTTCTGGAAGTGCTCTGTCAATATACTGCTGTAACTGTTTTTGAATTATCTTCAGTAAGATTTTACTTGGTGTGTGATATTAATGATATTGTTTGATAATATCCACTTTCTGTGGGATCACCTTTCTTTGGAATGGGTACAAATATGGACCTTTTCCAGTCAGTTGGCCAGGTAGTTGTCTTTCAAATCTTCTGGCATAGCTGAGTGAGTGCCTCTAGTATGACATCCATTTGTTGAAACATCTCAATGCATATCCTGTCAGTTCCTGGAGCCTTGTTTTTCGCCACTTCCCTCAGTGCAGCGTCAACTTCTTCCTTCAATACCATTGGTTCTTGATCATATGTGACCTCCTGAAATGGATGAACATCAACCAATTCTTTTTGGTAGTGATTCTCTGTATTCCTTCCATCTTCTTTTGATGTTTCCTGCATCATCCATTATATTGCCCATAGAATCTTTCAATATTGCAACTCCAGGCTACATTTCCTCTTCAGTTCTTTCAGCTTGAGAAATGCCAAGCATGTTCTTCCTTTTGGCTTTCTAACTCCATGTCTTTGCACATTTCAATTATTCAATATCCAATCAACATCATATGGTAATATTTTAGTCTTCCAACTTCCATATTTGTCTTCTATTATTGAGTTGGGTTTTTTTAGGCTAAAATATTATTGAGTTTTATGAATTCCTTATATATTTTAGACACAGGTTTATATATCATATCTGACATGTATAGGTATATATGAAGGTGTATGTGTCATATATATGTGCTATGAATACTTTTTCCTAGTCTATGGTTTGCTTTTCATTTTTTAATATTTTCTCTTGAAGAGCAGAAGGTTTTAAAATCTATCATAGTATTTTTTCTTTTATTTTATTTCTTAGTTATCCAGTGCTGCTATAACAGAAATACCACAAGTGGATGGCTTTAACAAAGAGAAATTTATTCTTTCACAGTTTAGGAGGCTAGAAGTCCAAATTCAGGGCACTAGCTCTAGGGAAAGACTTTCTCTCTCTGTTTTCTCACAATTTAGAAGGAAGTTCCCTGGCTCCTTTCAGCATCTGTGGATCCCATGTTCCTTGGAGATCTCCATGTGTCTTGGCATTAATATTCCCCTGGGTCTAGGAGGTTCCCAGTGCAGAGATCAAGAACATGCTCTGTTCCTGGCTCTTCTTTCTTGGTGGTAGGATAATAGTGGGTCTTTTTCTCTCTTCTCTCTCCTTTTACATTTTGCAGGCCACACCTCAGAGAAATTCCCCTTACATTGGATCAGGGCTGATGACATCAGACTACATCATGGGGAATAATTATATCATTACATAACTACCACACTATATCATTACATAACTGCCAAACCACTGAGAATTATGGACCAGCTAAGTTGACACCTATTCTGGGGAACACAGTTCAATCTATGAGATTGTTACTGCTTTTTGTGTTCTATTGAAAAAAGTTTTGGCTATCCCAAGGTAGTGATGATTTTTCTCTGAAGTTTTCTTTTAAATGTTTTAATTTTTAAGCTTTTATGCTGCTTCTATATATGATCCACTTTAAGTTCTGTTTTCCCCCCATTTGATTTGGTGCAAATAAGGGCCAAGTTTTTTTTTTTTAATCCATATATGAATGTGCTAACTGGAAGAGATCAATATTTATGCCCATTCCAAACAAAGGTGATCCAACAGAATGTGCAAATTATTGAACAATATCATTAATATCACAGGCAAGTAAAATCTTGTTAAAGTTAATTCAAAAATGGTTGCAACAGTGTATTGACAGGGAACTTCCAGAATGCAAGCTGGATTTAGAAGAGGTTGTGAAACAAGGGATATCATTGCTGATGTCAGATGGATCTTGGCTGAAAGCAAAGACTACCAGAAAGATATCTATCTGTGTTTTTTTGACCATGTGTGGATCATAACAAATGATGTATTACATTGCAAAGAATGGGAATTCTGTAACACTTAATCATTTTCACGAGAAGCCTGTACATAGTCCAAGAGGCCATTGTTCAAATAGAACAAAGGAATACTGCCTGGCTTAAAATCAAGAAGGGTGTGCATTAGGGTTGTATGTTTTCACCATAGTTACTCAGTCTCTATGCTGAGCAAATAATCTGAGAAGCTGGACTATATGAAGATGAATTTGGCATCAAGATTAGAGAAAGAACCATTAAGAACTTGTGATGTGCAGATGACGCAACCTTGCTTGCTGAAAGTGAAGGTGACTTGAAGCTCTTACTGATGAAGATCAAAGACTACAGTCTTCAGTATGGATTACATCTCAACATAAAGAAAATGAAAATCCTCACAGCTGGACCAATAAACAATCATAAAAAATTGAGAAAAGATTGAAGTTTTCAGGATTTCATCTTACTTGGATCCATAGTCGACACCCATGGAAGCAGCAGTCAGGAAATCAGCCATCGTATTGCACTGGGCATGTTGTTGTTGTTATGTGCTGTTAAGTCAGACCTGACTCATAGCAACCCCTCCTTGGGCTTCTGAGGTGGTATCACTATGGAAGTAGATTGCCCCACCTTCCTTCCAAGGAGTGGCTGGTGGGTTTGAAACTCTAGCCTTCTGGTTAGTGCCTTAGGCACTATGCTGTAACTGCTGCAAATGATCTCTTTGAAGTGTTGAAGAGCAAAGAAATCTCTTTGAAGACTAACTCAAGCCATGATATTTTCAGTAGTCTCTTATGCATGTGAAAGCTGGACAATAAGAAGGAAGACCAAAGAAAAGTTGATGCCTTTGATTTGTGGTGTTGGTGAAGAATGTACAAAATACCATTGACTGCCAGAAGAAAGAACAACTCTGTCCTGGAAGAAGTGCAGTTGAATGCTCCTTGTTAGAGAGAATGGGCAGACTTAGTCTCATGAATGTGGTCATGTTGTCAGTAGGGACCATTCCCTGGAGAAGGATATCATGCTTGGTAAAGTAGAGGGTCAGTGAAGAAGTGGAAGACCTTCATTGAGATGATTTGACACAGTGGCTGCAATGATGGGCTCAAGCATGGGAAGGATTGTGAGGATGGTGCAGGACCTTGTGGTTTTTCATTCTGTTGTATATAGTGTCGATGTGAATTAGAGCTGACTCTGCAGCACCTGACAACAACAACGTATGAATATTCATTTTTTCTAGCAACATTTATTGAAAATACTATCTTATTTCCATTGAATTAGTATCTTTGTAGAAAATCATTTTCTTATATATGTATGGTTTTATTTCTTGATTTCTACCCTGTTTCATCCATATATATATATATATATACCTTTATATCTATATATCTAAATATCATTGCCTTGATTATGATGGCTTTAAAGTAAATCTTATTATCAGGTTTTAGAGTCCTCCAATTCTATTCTTCAATTTAAAATTTGTTCAAATTATTTGTATACTCTGGTTATCAGTTTTCTTCTCTGGAAGTCATAAGCATTTTATTCTCTTCTCTCTCTCTTTTTCTTTTTTTGGAGAGAGTTTGTGTAACAGTTGGATTCATTCTTCCTTGAATATTTGAAAGAATTCTCCCTGGATACTGTCTGGATCAGAAGTTTTCTTTGTTGGAAGTTTTTTGGTTTAAAATTAAAAATTCCATTTATTTAGTGGAGCTAGGGCTTTTTCTCTTTTTTCTTATTTCTGTTTAGTAAGCTATATTTTTAAGGAATTTGCCCATTTCAACTATTTTTAAATTTACTCATATAGAGTTCATACTACTTGCTTATTATCACTATTATGTCTGTTGAGTCTGAATGATAGTCTCACCTTTCATTCCTGATATTGATAATTTGTGTTTTTTTTTTTTTTTGTGTGTGTGTTTTATAAAGCAGGATACATATGATTGTATCACTTTTATTAATCTTTTTGAAAAACCAAATTTCATATATGAAGTGACTTTCTTCTTGACATTGAATATAGTTAGGCCATTGTAAAATCCATGCTATCAATCTCTGTCTTTGAATTGGTGTGTTTAGACCATTTGCATTCAGTGTAATTATTGATATGTTAGGGCTTTTGTTATTTATTTTCTGTTTCCTCTTTTTTTTTAAACTATTTTTTTTCCTCCCATACCTTCTTGTGAGTTACTTGAAATGGATTTTTTAAAAAAGTCCATTTTGATTTATCTATAGTGTGTTTGAGTAAAACTGTTTTTTGTATAGGTATTTTAGTTGTTGCTCTTTGCACTACATTGTTGTTTTTAGGTGCTGTCGATTTTCAGGTTGTCTCCGATTCATAATGACCCTATGCACAGTGGAAGGAAACACTGCCAGCCTCACAATCCTTGCTATACCTGAGCCCATCGTTGTAGCCACTGTGTCCATCCATCTTGTTGAGGGTCTTCCCTTTCTTCATTGACCCTCCCCTCTACCAAGCATGATATCCTTCTCCAGGGAATGGTTCTTTCTGACAACATGACCAAAGTAGGTCAGATGAAGTCTGGCCATTCTCGCTTCCAAAGAGCATTCTGGCTGCACTTCTTTCAGGACAGATTTTTTTAGTCCTTTTAACAGACCACAGTACTCTTAGCATTCTTTGCCAACACCACAACTCAAAAGCATCTACTCTTCTTCGGTCTTCCTTAGTCATTCTCCAGTTCTCACATACATAAGAGGTGGTTGAACATCCCATGGCTTGTGTTATGCACTACATTATATGTTCATTACTTATCACAAGATACTGATGTTGACATTTTACTGCTTATGGTGAAGTTTAGAAACCTTACCTCCTTTAATCCTCTTTATCCCCCTCCTTTATCATATGGTTATCTTAAGTATTTGCTCTACATACAATGGGAACTACATCAGATAATGTTATAATTTTTGCTTGTTTCAATCCTTATTTAAAAACTCAAGAGCAGAAAGGCAGTCTATTCTACTTGCCTATCTATTTACCCATTCCATTTCTCTTCATTATTGATGTTCCAAATTACTTTTTATTATCATTTCCTGTTTGTTCGAATTGGTTCATTTAGCTATTTTTTTAGAGCATGACTAAACAAAAACTAAACCCATTGCCATCAAGTCAATGCTGACTCATAGTGACCTTATAGGACAGAGTAGAACTGCCCCATAGGGTTGTCAAGGTTGTAAATTTTTATGGAAGCAGGCTGCCTCATCTTTCTCCAGTGGAGTGGTTGGTGGGTTTGAACCATTGGCCTTTTGTTTAGCAGCCCAATGCTTTAACCACAGTGTCACCAAATTTCCTTAGAGCATGCCTACTGACCACAAATGCTCTTATTTTCCTTCATCCAAGAATGTCTACTTTGTTTCACTCCAATAGGATATAGAATTCTAGGTTGACAGTTCTTTTCTTTAGCACTTAGAGAATGTTGTTCCACTTCCTTCTGGTCTCCATGGCTTCCAATAACAAATCAATTGTCATTCAAATTGTTGTTCCCCTGTATGCAATATATCATTTTACTTTAATTTAAACAATTTTTTCATTCTTTCATTTTCAGAAATATGATTATGGTGTGTCTAGGTGTACTTTTTTATGGTAGATCATTTTGGAGTTTTCTCAGTTTCTTTAATCGTAGGTTTTTGCCTTTTGTCAAATTTGGGAAAATTTTAGCCATTCTTTTTTTTTTTTAATTAGGAAAGCAACTACTTTCCCATAATGAGATGCACTTCCAACCAACCATCCGCATGACTGCTTAGTTGTACTAAGTATGCACTGCAGGGGAGCTAGTTTCTGTTGGTGACATTTCTCCTGGTGTATTCCAAATTGTGCTCATGTGAAACCTGTCCATAGACAAATAGGCAGTCATTGAAACAGAACAAGGGGATACTGAATGGTTTAAAATCACTAAAGATGTACATCAGGATCATATCCCTTCATTATTCAATTTGTATGTTGAGCAAATAATCTGAGCTTGACTACATGAAGAAGAATACAACATCAGTACTGGAGGAAGACCCATTAACAAACTGTGATATGCAGAAGACACGACCTTTCTTGCTGAAAGTGAAGAGGACTGAAGTACTTCCATGTGAAGATCAAAGACTACTGTCTCCAGTATGGATCAATCACACTTCAACATAAAGCAAATAAAAATCTTCACAACTGGACCTATAAGCAACATTATGATAAATAGAGAAAAGATTGAACTTGTCAGGGATTTCATTTCACTTGGTTCCACAGTCAATGTCCATGGAAGCAGCAGTTATGAATGAATTGATGTATTGCAAACAACAAAATTGCAAATCTCCTGCCAAAGACTTCTTTACAGCATTAAAAAATACAAGGTGCAACTTTGAGGACTAAGGCCCACTTTGTTGTTGTTGTGTGCCATCGAGTTGGCCCTCACTCATAGTGACCCTTCCTTGGGCTTCTGAGGCAGTATCACTATGGAAGTAGATTGCCCAACCTTCCTTCTGAGGAGTGGCTGGTAGGTTTGACCCGCCAGCCTTCCGGTTAGCAGTGAAGTGTGTTAGCCATGGTAATTTCAACCATGTAATATGCATGCAAAGGCTAGACAATGAATAAGGAAGACTGAAGAAGGATTCATGTGTTTGAATTATGGTTTTGGTGAAGAATATTGAATATATTGTAAACTGCCAGAAGAATGAATTATTTGTTTTAGAAAAAGTAGCAAGAATGCTCCTTAGATGTGAGGATGGTGAGACTTTGTCTTATGTATTTTGGGCTTATGTCTTAGGCTGGGTTTTCTAGGGAAGCAAATCCAGTGAAGCTTATATAAGTATATATATAGAGAGATTTGTCTCCAGGAAATTGCTCATGTGGCTCTAGAGACTGGTAAGTTCCAAGTCTGTGGGTTAGATGTCAGGCTGGAGGCTTCTCCTGACTGATGTAGCTGCATGGGCTGATGAACCCAAGAGTGGCAGGTCAGATGGAAGGCTTCTGGCTGTTCAGGCTGACAAACCCAAGACCAGCAGGACAGACAGTAGGCTGCTAGCTCACAGGCTGTGGAGGCTAACTAATCCCACTATCAGGAGGCAATATGGCAGGCTGCTGGCTCTAGTCCAAAGGCTATGGGTCAGATTATGATGAGCCAGATGCAGATTCCAGATGAAGCAAAGAGCCAGAGAGCTTTGCCAGAACATCCATATATATTGGATATGAGCCACCCCCTCGAGAAAACTACCATTCAACTGATTGGCTGCTCATAGTAGATCTCATCATGGAAGTGACTACATTATATTAGTTCTCATCATGGGGGATGACTACCTCATAACTGCCAAACCACTGAAAATCATGACCCAACCAAGTTGATATACCGCCTTAACCATCACAGCATGCTAACAGGAGGGCTCAGTCTCTGGAGAACAGCATCATGCTGGGTAAATAAAAAGGTTTGCAAAAAAAGAGGAAGACACTCAACAAAGTAGATTGGCACAGGACTGCAACAATAGGCTCAAACATGGCAATGATTGTGAGGATGGTGCAGGACCAGGCAGTGTTTTGTT
>NW_006921627.1:12625391-12629180 GCF_000298275.1 Orycteropus afer afer
TGGAAGTATGAGTGACTCTGTCTACCTAGTGATCCACTTGAGAAATTTGTGCTTTCCACCCACCAGCTCTTGTTGTTAGCTGCCAGCAACCAGCACTCAACTCATGGGGACTCCATGTACAACAGAATGAAATGCTATCCTGTTCTGTGCCTCCCCCCTGGTGGGTTGTGGATCCATAGGCAATTCATTGACTGATTTTCCAAGTTGGATTGTCAGACCTTCCTGTTTAGTCCATCTTAGTGTAGGAACCCTGCTGAAATCTGTTTAGCATCATAGCACCTCACAAGCTGCCAATGACAGACATGCTCATGAGGTATACCCATATTGGTCAGGCATCAAATCTGGGTCTCCCTCATGGAGGGAGGTATTATATCACTGAACCATCAATCACCCAACTCTAAGCTCTGTATATTAAGATGCTCTGGTTTCTAGAGGGAAAAGTGATTCCCCTGGGGACTCACAAGAGTCTTAATAAATCTTAAACATTGCTACTGCCCAGTCACTTCAGACTACTTATGGCAAATAATCAGCAGTCAAGGAAAACAGTAGCCTCCTTATGGGGATTATTGACCTTGATCTTTAGATGGAGAAGGACTGCTGCACAATGGGTGCAGGTAAGTATATATCTGGTACTCAGGTCATCTATTTCGGCCTATCTTGGTACTCCTTTTGTCTGTTATTTTCTTTTTCTTTCTTGCTTCAACAACCAGAAATTTATTCTTTCAGTTTAGGAGGCTAGAAGTCTGAATTCAGGGAGCTGTCTCTAGGGGAAAGTCTTTCCCTGTTGGGTCTGAGGGAAGGTCCTTGTGTCTTCAATGTCTGTTCCTTGGTTCCTTGGTGATCTCCCTGTGGCATGGCATCTGTCTTCCCTCACCTCTGTGCCTAATCTACTCTTTTTGTATCTCAAAAGTGATCAGCTTAACCCACTCCCTGAATTTATATACCTAGTTAGCATAACAAAGAAAGCCCTATTCCCAAATGGGATTATAATCACAGGCATGTTGTCATTGTGTGCCACGGAATCCATTCTGACAGCCCCATTGGGCATTATTTATTTATTTTTTTAAACTTTAAATTGTGATTTGGGTGAAATTCCTTTGGCTCTATTTTTTTTTTTAATTTCAAAAATGTGTCATTAAACATTTCAACCAGAAACAAAGACTAGTACATTGAACTCCTATGTTAAGGGGACTTGTTAAATGGAATAGGTATAGCATTAGGGTCCCCTGTGTACATTGTGGATGACGCTGAGGAAAAGGTAATCAGTGGAAGGTGAATTGGAGTGAGAAAGCTTTGCTGTTAATCTGTTGCCTGGGATATAAAGACAACCATTTGATTCCGAGAGAGCACCAAATAGTATTGAAGGAAAGGGAGGTAGTGAGTTCCAAACCCTACTTGACAGAGAGCTTCCCTTTCTTGCTTATGGGGACAGCCCCTCCTAGTTCATCCTGTTGTTCATCTTCAGGTTGTAATGAGATAGTTTACAGTTGCTCTCCCATTAGGCAGATTGTCACTGGTTATCTTTTTTTTTTTTTCCTTTCTGGTCAGGTTGTATAGATGACAGCTGTATTTTGTCCCTCCGTAGTAGTTTCTGCCTCACACTTAAGAGCTGTATATGTTTTCTCCCTTAGTTTAGACTCCTATTGGCTAAGAATTTCCACTCTTATTGTGCACAAAACATAGGTCTATGGGAAGTCAGGAGTCACAATGAAACATGAAAATATCAAGGTTAATTAAGTAGCATCTCTCCTTATGGCATTTTACACATGGAACATGAAGATGATAGCTTTATTGTCCCTTTGCTCTGGTTCACTGCTACCAACAAGTTCAAAAAAGTCTGTTTTGTTCTTTCAAACTCTGAATCTGAGGAAGAGTGACTCGAGATCTTTATACCCCAGCTGTGATAGTTAAGGTTGTCTGTCAACTTGGCTGGACCAAGATTCGAAGTGGTTTAAGCAGTTGTGATATAGTCATTCCCATGAAGAGATCTGATGTAAGGTACTCACCTCCATGATGAGACGAGCTATAAGCAGACAGCCATGCCATTCAGTTGAAAGGGAGTTCCTTCAGGGGTGTGGTCTGCTTCCAGTACATATATGGACGCCTTGGGAAATGTTTTGGGCTTTCAGTTGGATCTGGATCCTGCATCTAGATTATCATCATCTGGTTTTTAGAGCTGATCCAGTGGCCTGCCTTACAAGCTGCTAATCTTGGGATTTCTGCCTTCATAGCCTGTGAGCCAGTAATTGGCCATTTTGCCTGCTGATCCTGGTTTCATCATCCACTGAAGGCAGAAGCCTGCTACACTGCCTGTCAATCTTGAGTTCATCATCCCCTGCAGCTGCGTGAGCCAGGAAAAGCCTTCAGCTTGACATTTGACCCATGACCTTGGGACTTGCCAGCCTCTACAACTGTGTGAGCTATTTCCCTGAGATAAATTTCTTTCTCCCTCTATAAATTTCACTGATTTTGCTTCTCTGGAGAACCTAGCCTAAGATACTAGCCAAATAAAGTACACCCCCCTGTAAGCTTATTTTAATTCTTTCCCTAATTCTTAATGCATTCTATTGCAGGTAGAATAAGAGACTCAAGGAAGTAGAGATATCAATGAGTTTTAAGTATATGTGTGGTCAAAGTAAGGTGTTCTGGTGGTGCAGAGGTTAAGTGTGCAGCTGCTAATTGAAAGGTGGGTGGTTTGAACCCATCAGTTGTTCTGTGGAGGGAAGATACGTCAGTCTGCTTTTGTAACTACTCTGTTCTATAGGGCTGCTATGAGTTGGAGTCAACTTGAGGGCAATGGGTGTTTATGGTTGAAGGAACGAACTAGAAGATCAGAATTTAAATGTGTAAAAACTCAGAGAGGGAGTCCATTCTGGGTCCAGAAATAACAGGATTTAGAGAACGGTCATGAGTGTGTGTTGACAAATTGGAGTTTCCTGATAAATTTCAACTTATTAATCATATATCAGGTAAATATCCCTTCCAAAGAGAAGCTTCCCCTGACTGGGTCCAGATTTCCCAACGTCCACCATTATAACTTCCACCTCTACCATTATAACCTCTGATTACTCACTGTATGTTTCCTTTATGGTTTATCATATTTATTTTTAAACAGTTTTATATCAAATTATTTGTATAACATCTTTCACCACCAGTAGATTCCATGAGGTCAGGAGTGATGTCTGTTTTGTTCATTGTTTTATTTCAAGCCCCTGGTCCAGGGCCTATATTAATGGTGTATAGTAAATGCTTAGTAAATGTAGGCTGTGCTGAATACTGCTGTGTGACACACTGTGCTTAGTAACTCATAGTTTACCTCAGTTAACATTCATACGTTAAGAACACTTGTTATTTCTGCCACCCCTGTTTCTTTCTCTAGTGCGACTAATAGTAAAAGTCATTACAAATGAAAAGAGGATCAGCATATGTGTTGGGGATAGCTGGGATGAGATGGATTTGGGGTCAAACTGCATCCTACACCAAACTATGAATTAAGAGATTGCAAAAGGGTGAGAGGGTGGAGCAGGATGAGAAATGGCACAAGTGCATCGGTTACTGGCTGATGTAGGTGAGAAAGTGGAGGAAGAAGAAGAAGGTCCAGAGGCAGTGTAGCCTTATGCTTACTGAACCCTGATTATCAGCCCAGCTATTGGAACAGGACTGCTTGCCCCTATAGAGCACAGAGGCAAAGAGAATGGTTCTGTAAATACCCTGTAGACTGCAGCCTCTCGTCATCCTGGTAGAGGAGAGGTTAGCCCCAGGGCTAAGAAAGATTCCCAAGGGGCCTAG
>NW_006921627.1:12629700-12632847 GCF_000298275.1 Orycteropus afer afer
ACATAACCATGGGGACCAGTTCATGGGGGCTGGTTCTCAGGGATGCAAGGAAACATGATGTCAAAGGGCTATGTTGTTCATATAAGGAGATATATAAGATTGAGGCTCTAACTGGTGTTTGAACTTCAGAAATTTGCAGATGAAAGCCTCTGATAGCACCTGACATAGCAAAAGGTGTCTCTATTGGCTCTTCTAGGGAGGTGTCAGGGGACATGTATATATATTCCCACTCTGTAGAAACTTTATCAGTACCTGGATGTCTCCTTTTTTTTTTTGGTAACTAGGGTTGTGATCTTAGTGACAAGGGAGTCAGGATGACTTTGAATGGACATCTCTCTTTTTAGTTGCATCTTCTCCTCCTCAGCATCCTGCTGGGCACTGTAGGTAAGAGTTGCCTCCCTTTTCCTGGGATCAGTAGTGGACATGCTGGTGAAGTGACAGGTCCTTGAAGTCATGGAACCAAAGCCTCAGTGTACGCCATATATTTTTGACCCAAAAGGAAACACAGTATTGTGAATATTGGTTCTTCTCCTGTGGGGAGTTATATGGTCATAGTGGCAGATTGTGCAGAAAAATTAAATTTGGTTCCCAATTTAGCGGGTAGGTTTCAGTCCTTTCCGTTGTCTCCTTGTTTTCAGGAAGCATCTGTTTAATCCAGGTGGCTCCCAGTGTTTGGGTCTTTGGGCTGTTCCTCACATATTCCACTAACTTGACTCTTCTTCCTCTGCCTGACTACCCCAGTAGGATTCCAGTGTTTATTTTCTTTTCTGGCTATATACTTGTGTGTGTGTGTGTGTGCACATGCGCAGGGAGTATAAGGGATGTGTAAAGACTATGAGAAGGAACAAGTCTGCCAAGAAATGATCTAGTCAGTCTGTAAAATACACAGTGTAAAATACGCTGTTTGGATGTGGGCTTATGTGAGTGAGTGTGTGTGTGATGATAGATAGAGGCAGAGGTCCTACATGTCAGGTATAGCCTGATCATAGATAACCTTGCACCTGCATGCCTCTCTCAAGTGTCTGTCCTTGAATCCCACGGCCTGTTCTCTGATTGACTGCAACGTTTGCCCAGAACTGGGCTCTGGGAGAGGCTTTGGCTCCTGACCTGCCCTCTCCCTCTCAGGTCTCCATTGTAGAGCAGAGAAATTTACAGTCATGAGAGAGGGCCTCTTGTTTACAAGGATTAACTGATATTGTGAGTGAAGAACAGAACGAGAATATGACTATAGTGTCTTCTCAGTACCTGCCCCAGCCCTGATGAGTTGTTTTCCAATTTATCAGAGTCCTGGACTAGTCCTTTTCCACCCTGGTGATCTAATTTTGTTGTTGTTATGTGCCATCATTAGAAGAAGGCAAACTTATCAATCCTCTCATTAGGATTCCATACATCTTATTTGCATGGTCCCATCCCCAAAGGGTTCCATGCACCTTATTTGCATCATTAGTAATGTTGTCCAATGCCCTTTGTAGGCCACAAGCACCTTATCTTTGTAGTACCACACCCAATCATTTTGTAAGAGTCACAAACCATACATGGCTTGAGAGGACATGTGAAGTAATTCACTTCATCTTCCTTCTTTTCATCTTCCTTCCCTCTCTCCTTCCCTCCCTCCCTCTCTTTTCTTTTTTTCTTGTGACACAACTCCAGTAGAAATGTAAGAATAGTTTGGGATGAGTCAAGTCTAAAGAAAAGCTCAAAGAGTTCAAAAAACTTTTGTAGTTGGGGAAGTTAGGGTTGTTAAGTGTCCAAACAAAGACAATCAGAGAAGAGAATGGAAAAGAGAGATTCATGAAAAAGGACTGAAAACAGTAGAATTTGATAAAGCATAGGATGTGTAAATTGATGCACAAGAAGAAGTCTATGGATGTTGGGGAATGGCTAGAAAAAAGGAAGCTAGGGTAAGAGACAAAAAGATATTAGGTTGTAGTAAGTTTTTGTTATTAATGGTTTATAAAAATTAAGGCAAAGTGAGAACTGTTATAACTATTTTGTCTCTACCTTATCAACCCACTCACTTTAAACCTAACTTCTAGGTTTGGGTAGTGAGTGGACTATTTTGGAATACCCAGTGTGTTTTTCATAAGTTTGTCTCTCTAAGAGTTCAAGGCTGGATTTCAGAGTTTCATGCTATTCAGGAAAAGCACAAACTTCTCTGTACCTAAAGAAAGGCAAGAATGTATCTTGTGGGAAGGTGACAAAACTGATATTTCAAAGAATTCACTCTGGGAAAGGGGTATGGCAGAAGGTTCAATTTTCCAAGATCAGTAGGGGTGAATGTGCCTAGATTATTTATTATGAATAATTTTCTTTCATCACAGATGCATATGAAACCTTTATAGTAATACGAAAGACAGGATTCTCAGTTATGTGAAAAACAAATCATAGCAGAGTCTTTGCAGATTTAGCTGCTCCAAAAATGGCACTACATGGTGCCCAGCTCAATATCATCATATCCAGGGTCTTCTCCTTGCCCCAGGACCAATAAGGAAGCTTTCCCTTCCATCCTAGGGTTGGCAGCTTCTCTAGGAGACTGCAGAGAGTCACCTGAGATGGAAAGGAGAATTATGGTTACAGTAGTGACACAAAGACAGGACAGAGGCCCATGGTGGAAGGTGAGACCAGTGCAAAGTAAACATAAAATGTCTGTGGGCATCTAGTACTTGTCTGAAAGGCTAGAGCAACCGCATACTGATTCAGGTGATCTGTGCAAAGTCACATGCTGACTTTGACTGTGGTAAGAAGATGGGATAATAAGGGCAAAGACTGGGAGAGAGACATGAATATTCTTCTTCAATATTAGACTAGTCTGCTTTTGAAGGAATTGAAGTATAAAGGCCCCTCTCTAGATATCTCAGCACCTCACTAAACAGACAAGCCTGACTTCAAACTATTCAATGGAACACCTCCAGGTCCTCTGCCACATGCCAACAAAGAGAATTTCATCATATCTCATAGTCTCTTGCTCCCAGGGACCACATGCCCACACCTAAGCACTAATCTTGGCCATAACATGATAATCTTTATCTGTCTGTTGAAACACTGAGAGGAAATTATCTCTTTGTTTTCCTTCTAGTGCTGAGATTTTAAGATTCTTTAATTAAGGACATGGCACAATTTGAATTAATAGGGGGCAATGTCAACTTG
>NW_006921627.1:12636351-12641232 GCF_000298275.1 Orycteropus afer afer
GGGAAAAAATGTTTTTCACTCATCCCAGGGGTAGGAGGAAGTTCAGGAACAGGTAACTCTTCAATATCATCATAGCCATTTTCAGTGGCATCAACATGATTTCCTGGAGGCTCTGGAGTAGACAAGGACATAGGTAGAATAGGAAAATATTGGTTGGACTAAGTGGTATCCAAAATCTCTTTTCATACAGAGATTCTACTAGCTGATAAATATAGACCCAGACTTTCCCAAAGGTATGTATTTGATCTCAATATTCCCACGAACCATCAAAACATTAGAATGTATAAAGGTCAACAATATTTTTCTAAAATGTCCTTTCATACCATAAAAAAATAACAAAAGTTATTGTGCTGTGGGGAGCTCTGGTGTGGTAGTGCCTAAAGCATTTGACTGCTAACCAGAAGGCTGGTGGTTCAAACCCTTAATCTGGCAATCTACTTCCATAGTGATACCATCGGGGAACCCAAGGTGGGGTTGCTATGAATTGGATCTGACTCGACAGCAGTGAGTTAGTTATTGTGCTATGAGTTTCAGGTACTATTTTCAACATATGGTAAAAGAGTTGCAAAACATAATATGTACATATCAGTCACTCAGGGAGGGTGAACTTGGACCAAAAGAACCCAGGCTGCTTACTTATCTTCTGAGGCTGTGAGAGACACAGAGCTTGTAGGGAGAAGGCAGCGTGGGGATCTGTCAGCCGGAGACAGGAGATCCCCACCAATCCCAATCATGGAAGGCCTGGGTTTCAATCCTTTCCAGTGCTCTGATGATGTCAGGATCCCATTTCCACAAAGCCTTCCAGACATGTCCCATTCCACGAGCTGCCCATCTCTGCTACCTGGGGAATACCCAGGACAAACATTTTCCTTTCTTTAACAAAACAAAAAATCACCAAGTCCATTGCTGATTCACAGTGCCTTATAGGACAGAGTAGAACTGCTTTATAGGGTTTCCAAGGCTGTTATTTTTATGGAAGCAGGTTGCCACACCTTCCTCCTGTAGAGCAGTTATTGGATTTGAACTGCTGACCTTTTGGTTAGAAGCTGAGTGCTTAATCACTGAGCCACGAGGGCTCTTCAGTCTTCTCTCTTAGGATCCCCATAAATAAGAGCTCCTGGTGGTTGGTAAGTACAACATTGTTCACTCTCTGTGTTTCAGGGGTTTATTAAAATCAAATTTTCTTTCATCTCACTATACATGTTGTTGTTGTTGTTATGTGCCATTGAGTCGGAGCCAACTCATAGTGACCCCTCCTTGGGTTTTCCAAGGCAGTACCACTGTGGAAGTAGATTGAACAAACCTTCCTTCCGAGGAATGGCTGGTGGGTTTGAACTGCCAGCCTTCTAGTTAGCAGTCAAGTGCCTTAGGCACTATGCTACCAGAACTCCCTATACATATGAAGTGCCAAATAATCCAAATATCACACTATCTCATAAATCAAAACATATTTCCCAGTGTTCTTTCTCCCTATGGAATTTTTGAGATTTTTATTAGTTTCAATGTTATTTTAAAAACATGACCTTTGGATCTGTAACAATACAGTAGAACCACATGTGTTTCTATGCCTGAACAGTAGCTATGGCTACAGAGAATTAAGCTTGATCTTTCCCTTTCTGAGGTCACAGAGTGGGCAGAGAGAGGAAAGAATTGTTGCCACCTGGAAAAAAGAGACCCTTTCCTTCTCAGTCATAGAAAAATGTTTTTCTCTAATGGAATTCCTCTTTTCCACTCTCCATCCAAGGACAGACCTATATTTATTACCTTGAGCAGATTCAGGATCTCTATCCTCCTCATAGTCCCCTGTGTAATATGGCAGCTTAGTCATTGCATCATCAGACAGGTTGTCTGGTAGAGAGAAACATATCAGAGACAGAGAGCAAAACTTTTCCCACAGTAGGAAGTCCAGTATCAAGGGTCAGAAGAAAGCTTGTCTTTAGACTAGTAAAGAGAAGGCTTGATGTTCCTACCATAGGAGAATGTTACATGTGAGTGAGAGGTAGTGGTGGGGTCTGTCTTTGTTGAAGATACCCAAACTCACAGCCAATTCATGAAGAGAAGGGGGGACATAGGATACATACCTAAGCTGTCCAGAAGGTCTTCCTTTTGCTTTACAAGGTAATCAATATCCTCATACAAAACTTCATCAAGAACACCTTCAAAATCGGGTAAGGCTGGGGAAAGCAGCACAAGTTCAGAGACTGTCACTGGAAATGTTGCCCTTCCCAAGAGACAAAGCCTTTAGTAGTTCCCAGTGTTCACCCTTGGAGAAACCCTCTGGGATGTCAGGGTACATTTCTTTAGCCTTGTGCCCTCTTGTGCCAGAACTAGGTTGCTTGGTCCTGGTCATTAAAAATGCTCACACAGGAATCTATACTTTTTGATAGTTTGCACACTGAACCCCGGACCTAGGACTTAATTATGCAAACTTTGGAGTCTATTGTACAGAAGGTGGAGTTTTGGGAGATGATGAGGGTGAAAACTAAAACTTGTGCATTTTTCTTGGTATCTAATTGGCCCAATACCCTGCTCATATGCTTTCCAGTTCATTTAGTATCTGTAAGGCTCACCTTTGTGCTCTGCTCTCCATCTGTGCAGCTGAGTTGCTAAGATGACAAGGGCCAGGAAGAGAAGGGCTCCTAGGATGACACATAGGACCACAGGCAGGGAGAAGGTGTCAGAGACAGGGGCTGAGGGTGAACTGGAACCTGAGGAGATAAAAAGGGCCATACGACTTTGAGGAGGATCATAAGCCCAGCAGAACTCCTTCTCATAGTCACCTCCTGAGTCTTCAGTACCCTGATGTCACCAGTTCAAATAACCTGGGTCTTCCTGAACCAGAAGATGTGCCTGATTCAGGAGCTTCTCTGAGCTACATCAACTGTCTGCTGAACCTGGTCCTAAATGATTTCTGTAAAATGAATGCTGGTGAATCTTATGATCTTCATGGCTGCCATAACTGAATAGGGTTATAAACACCTGGAGACCTTTCTTGTACTGATCTGGTGAGTCTTGCCAGAAATATGGATATTTCATAGTGCAGGTCCCTGCAAATCCAAGTATCTTCTCTATTACATACTCAGAACAGAGGAACCACTTACCTCCAAGATTAGGGGAGGATGTTGTCCTCTCACCTGGAGGGAAGACAAAGAAAATGCACCACTGGAAAAGCTATAGCATCAAACCCACTATCACTGCCACTTCCTTCTTTCTCAGATTCCATGAGACCAGACTACTACATTTCCAAAGCCAGGGGAGAGGGCAGCGGGTCCACCCAGAAAGTGCTTCTGGTTACAAACTCAGTCCTCCTGCAGCCTTCTTCCTTTCTTCCTGTTCCTGCACTCACCAGAGCACCTCACTGCAGCGTCCTCCTCATGCTTGCAGTTGCTCTGCCCCCAGGGCTGTGCAGCACAGGCCCATAGGGAGGACTCCCTGCCGTTGCACCGCACCTCATCCAGCCAGATGCTCCCATTTCCCGGGCCAAATGCAGCCTTCTGTAGGGCTTCCAGGGCAAAGCCACAGCCCAGCTGCTGACACACCACTTCAGCCTCTGCCAGGCTCCAGGAGTCGTCACACACTGTGCCCCAGGAGCCATTGTGCCAAATCTCCACTCGGCCTGAGCACATGGTGTCTCCTCCCCTGAGTCGGAGCTTCTCTTTGTCTGAAAGGCAACAGTTCTTCCTGTTACCGGCCTGGTGGGAGGAAGGAGCCCTTGGGGACCATTAGGGGAGGTGGGAGAGGGGAAGTACCTGTGCAGGGGGCAGCAGTGGGACAGCTCTTGGGTTTCTTTCCTGCATAAACAGATCATGGGGAAGGGCTGTATCAGAGAGAGTTTGGGACCTTTGTGTGGTCAACAGGTTTGACCATTTCAAGCAGGACACTCCAAGATTCCATTGAGCACAAAGATAAGGGCAAACAGTGAGCACAGAGAAATCAGAAGCTTCATTTCAAGTTCAATGAGCAAACATCTGAGATATAAGTTGGTGCTTTTAAAACAGTCCTGGTGATCTCCTTCTGAGAGCTCACTGCCTTGAAAACCCTATGGAGCAGTTCTACTCTGCACACATGCTTGGTATTGTCACAAGTCAGAATTGACTGGTTGGCAACTAACAGCGACTTGCCTGCATCAGGTAAAACAAAGTCATGAGAAGGCGAATAAAGAATTTTGTGCTCCAGAGTTGGCTTCATTGCTAAGGTGTGATTTAAGAGCTTTTTGCAAATTTTAATGAAATTGGTGACATGCACAGATGAACTGTTCCACTACCAATCGTCCTGAGAAGGGGTAAATTTTGCTACTGTTGCTCTGTGTGTGTTCCAGAGTGATGGATACCTGTTTCCTTTCTTATGTTGTAAGTACTGGCAAGGTCTTTTATGGCAAGATGCTCATGGAGTTCTGAATGTGGTAGAACATAAGTTATGGGGGTTTGAGAGAAAAAATAAGCTCCCTGTGGTGTTATGGTGTTCAAGGAGGGCAACTTCTAGTGGGGCCCCATTTTCTAACTCAATTTGAAGGCTAGGAACATTGTCAACCTCCAAAGTGTGATGGCTCTTGATCTCACCAGCTTCTCTTCCCCACTTTCCTAGAATAGTAAGTTCCAATCACTGTCTCACTGTTGTAAATCAATACTACTCTACTTTACCTGTACTCACCATCTCTCTCTGTCAAATAACTTTGTAAAAATCATTTTATTATCATAAAGCTCATGTTGTTATTGTTGTTGTTATGTGTCGTCAAGTCAGACCTGACTCATAGCAACCCCTCCTTGGGTTTCCAAGGCAGGATCATTATGGAAATAGATTGCCCCATCTTCCTTCCAAGGAGTGGCTGGTGGGTTTGAACCACCAGCCTTCTGGTTAGCAGTCAAGTGCCTTAGGCACTAC
>NW_006921627.1:12641742-12642994 GCF_000298275.1 Orycteropus afer afer
TTAACCATCTCTTTCAATTCCTCAACAGATTAACAAGTGCAGTGGAATAAATTGTGTGTATAGAAGGACTTGTTTTTTTCCCTGTTAAAGGTACTGACTCATAGAAACATTATTCTGAGATGCACAAATATGTATTGTAGAAGGCATTGAGAGAAAAAGATATATCCCATTTATAAACTTCAGAAATTAAAAATGTAAAAGAAAATCTAAGTGATATCTTTGTGTTTTTAGCATGATATCTTGAACAGGAAAATGGATAAAGGTTATGCTTATAGAGAGGAACAGAAAACATTAAAAGGAGGATTTAAAAATGCTTAGAAAGCCAGGGGATTAGTAAAATACAGATAGATAGAAAACGATATTTAGAAATTATAGAGTGAAATACTGATTATACACACAGAGGGATAATTACATAGAATGGATAAAGATAGCACAGATACTAAAAGATACAGAAAAGAGAAAAGGACTAACAAAATGAGTCACAGAAAAATCTAGAATGTGAAGATGACAAGAAAGTATAGTATTTCACAGAAAAACAAACATAATTAAGATATACTACTTGTTGGAAAATTTAAGAATTGGTCTGCTCTCTCTATATCATCCTATACAACCAGGCACCTTATTTAGAATTCCCTTGGAAAATATTTCTGAAATTCAGTTTCCCATCCTCTGCTGTGTGACTGCTCACTTTCAGAATCAGAGATTCTCTGACTCTCAAGGCAGCTTGCATTTATTCTAGATCTGCTCTTAACTCCAGTTCTAATGAAATAACTCCTAGTGTCTCAAGAGGAAAACAAAAACAGAAATAGGAAGTCAAAAACAAAAGAACATAGATGATGAATCATAGATTGCCCAGGACTTAACTGTAAGTCCGTGCATTATTGCAAAGTAGATCAGACGAAAAGGAATCAGTAAAGATACAGAGAATCCCAACTGGTGAGGCAAGAAGAAAGAAATCCTCAGGGAGTCTGGTTTCAGGAATCCCTAGAAAAGAATGGGTTCAAAGAAGGAAAAAAAAATCAACTTTAGAATCAAAGTCCTTCAAAAAAGAAGAGAGGACAGATCATTACCCAAGGAAGGAGCAAAGGCACATTCCCCTACTCTGAAGAGTGCAGGTGCAGAACCGTGGGTTGGTGGATAAGGTGGAGGAAGGATGAGAGAGCTTCCTTCCAATTACTGTCAGAATAGAAATGAGGCAGAATCAGTCAAGGATGAGCAGTGGGACCAGTTATTGGTAATTTGAGGCAAGAAC
>NW_006921627.1:12643489-12645987 GCF_000298275.1 Orycteropus afer afer
AATGTAATAATAGACCATGAAATTTAAATTGATGAGCAATAAAATACAGACATAACTGTTCATAATGAAAACAAAAAATTAAAGATTCATTGGACTTCAAATGTGTTCATGAGGAAAAAATATCTAAGATGGAAAAAAAGATGATAGTCCAAATGTAATACATTTTAAATGCAGATATCTGAAGTGGTGCAGTTATGGGTGATGACAAAGGTAAATACAGGATTACATGAGAAGTAACAGAATATGGGTGGCGGAAAGTTGGGTAGATTGTCTGCATGAATGTTGAAATTGGATATAACAATGAGGAAAGAGGTTGGAGAGAAAGAGTGCGAGTCTGGCTCTGAAATCATCAGTGAGTGATGGAGGGTGACCAGCAGGTGGGTTGTTGTTGTTGTTGTTATGTGCCGTTGAGTCGGCCCCGACTCATAGCGACCCCTCCTTGGGTTTCCAAGGCAGTATCACTACGGAGTAGATTGCCCCATCTTCCTTCTGAGGAGTGGCTGGTGGGTTTGAACCGCCAGCCTTCTGATTAGCAGTGACGTGCCTTAGGCACTATGCTACCAGAGCTCCCAGCAGGTGGGTAGAAGACCCTAATAAAGACATGAGGAGAACAGTATATGGTAGTTACATAAATTTAAAAGGATTTGAAATAATTTCAGAACAGAAATGATTTGGAATTTCAATGGGGTTCAAAGAAGATGCTGAAGTCACCTGTAAACTCAGAGGCCAGAAGATTATATGAAAAACAAAACAAAACAAAACAAAACAAAAAAACCACCATTATTTGTAAGGTTGTAGGGAAAACACTGTCATCAATGATTAGTCAGGCTTTGTTTACAGGGAGACGGTAAAAGGAAACATAAGGATATAGGAAAATTTGCTGATGCCAGAAAGAGAATTCATGAGACAGCAGCAAATTCCTTTAATAAGGTGAGGAGGAAAGAGTAGTATTGAGTCAGGTTTATGGATTATGTAAACATCATGAGAATGAGGGTCCAGGTATTAAAGGGTGAATTTGGAGTCTTGGGTTTCTCTGGAGCACGAAGGCAAAGATGGGAGGTCTGTGGATCTTTCTGAGGATCTTTTATAATGTGTTTAGTTGTCATTTCCATCTAGAAATGATGGGGAGACCATGCCACTGATCTCTACATCATGAGCAAAGTCTTAGAAACTCTGGCTCCTGTCACACCTCCAGGCCATTGAGCCTCATTCTCCCTCATGTTCTCCCTGCTCAGCCATATTGAGCTGTTTTCAGTTTATCAAATAAACCCACTCCATGACCTTCTAGCTTGCTTTTCCTCTGGCCAAAATATCCTTTTACCTTATTTTCACTTTGGTGATATCTACTCATCTTTTAGGATTTTGCATAAACACTTCTTTCTCTCCAAATTAAGATTTGTTTTCATGTTTTACTATTTAGAGAATGTGCTATTTATCTTTCCGGACACATATTATTTGCTCAGTGAGCTTTATCATTAGGTTTACATCTTCAGGATAGTGTTATATATTCTTCATCCTGTTACCATGACTGTAAAAGGACTTGCAAATAATTGGTGCTTAGTAAAGGTTTGTATACTCTTCACCTTGGAGCTCTGGTGGCATAGTGCCTAAGGTGCCTAAGGCATTTAACTACTAATCAGAAGGTTGGCAGTTCAAACCCACCAGCTGCTCTGTGGAGGAAGACTGGGAAATCTACTTCTATAAAGTTTTACTGTCTCAGAAACCCAAAGTGGGTCACTATGAGTCGGGATTGACTCAATCACAGTGTGGTTGGTTTTATTTGTTTAGACTTATCACCTGACTTAGAAAGTGCAAAGATCACAAAATTCATTAGATTGGAAAGGGCAATGGTTTAGAACTAGGCGTATTGGATGGATATCCAGTTGTGGCACTTATCAGCATAGAGACTCTGAGAATATCACTAACATTCTGTTAACATAATAAATTTCCTTAACTGAATAATAACCATCATACTTAACAGAACTTCAGTGAAGATTAAATGATATTCTATGTATAAAGAGCTTAGTAAAAATGCTTAGTAAATGTTCATTATAAGTTGGGGTACAACTCTTGTCTTCATTATTTGAAGTATATGTTCCAGTGAACAGAAGTTAAGTTTCCCCACAAGGCCCACAGTAGAAGGTCAAGATGTTCACATTTTCTATTCAATGAACCAACGTTTTAACTTAAAGGGATATCAGGTCTGAACAGTTTTTCTTGTTTCTCAGAACCTGTTAGATTTTGGTGTCAAACAGTTGACCTTCTCTGTGGAGAGATACGTTTTGTTGGCTCTGTCTGAAATTAAAACCATATAATTAAAATATAAATTTGCATAAACAAACACACAGAAAGATGGTATAGTCTACTCAAATTCAGATAAATAAGTCACCTTCACAATCGATGTAAGCTGCTTCTTCCAGAGAACATGATCTGCTGTTCCAGGGATCAGAAAGACAGTGCCACAGGGTAAGATCATATTTCTGACACTGGATTCCATC
>NW_006921627.1:12646477-12651839 GCF_000298275.1 Orycteropus afer afer
ACACATTGATACACACAGGGTGTGGGTGGGGATTTGCAAGTCATTTATTTTTACTTTTTTAATAGGCCTGAAATATGAGTGATGCTTTTATTTGGGAAACACGAGAAAAACCCACCTTCTGGAGTGAAATCACTGCAAAAAGAAATCCACCACTCACAGCTATGTAAGCAGAGAGTAGCATAGTAGGAACCCCCTTTCTGCTCTGGTTCATTCAGCTTATGGTCAGCAGGGGCCCAGACTCCACCTCCTGTAGCTTCATACTTGTTCCCCCAAGATAGGCACAGGGAGAGCAGACCTGAGCAGATGACCCCTGCGTCCTCCTTGTGCCTGCAGTTGTGTTGTCCCCATCCCCGGGAAGGACACTTCCAAATGTGAGACTCCTCTCCCGTGCATTTCAGGTCGTCCAGCCAGATGGGTCCTGTTCCTTCCCCAAAATGCACAGAAGCAGTGGCATTCATGGCCACTCCACAGCCCAGCTGTCTGCACACCACGTGGGCATCAGTCAGGTCCCAGTTGTCATCACAGATGGTGCCCCAGGAGCCCTGGTGAAGGATCTCCACTCTACCAGCACAGCGACTGCCCCCATCTACCAGGCGGAGCTGTCTGCTCTCTGGGGAGAGACAGTCATGTTAGTGGGGAATTTATACTGTATGAGAAGGGGTTCTGTTCCTGTGGGACCCCTCACCTGAGCAGTTGGTAGCCCTGTCCTCTGAGGCTGCAGAAGCGACTGGGTCAGACATAGTGTCATTGCACAGGGACAGCAGTTGTGTCTGGTTTTCTACAGAAACAATGTGATAAAGTGGTTAGAAGGGCTAAGTAGCAGGAAATTGAATAAAACTAAAAAATTAGTGAAGAATTTGAGATGAAAACTCTAACACAGAAGTATCATAACTTCAGAGCTAACCTTCTTTATGGAGGCTTCTGCTTCTGACAATGGCAAGTGTGTCCAGTTTAAGCAAACCATTGCAACGAGGGTGACTTTAGAAAAGCTGGACTATATGACCATTCTTTGAAAGCACTTATCCTGGCAATGAATTCTTTCCAACTGGTTTTCACATTCATTTTTTAAAAACTAGCACAGGTATTATTAAATTATCACACAGTAACTGTGGATTTTCTAATTTCTACATTTAATTATGTCTCTTGGAGCTTTATGTATATAAGACTTAGTCTATGAGAATGTATTTTTTTCACTATGTCTGTTTTGCCCCTTTTTACATTTTCTGTTCTTTTATCTTTCTGTGTATCTTTCATCTTTACTCTGTGTGTATTCCTATGATCGATCTCCATGTTGCTATTTCTTTCTTATCATGATCTAATGTCTTATTATGATCTAATAATAAAATTTTTATTACACATAAAATTAAGAAAAATCTGAAAATCCAGGATATTTTTATTCATATATGGAAAGTAAAAGATCAAACCACAAAGAAAGTAGAAAAAAGAAATACCATACCGTTTTTATTAAATATTTCACTAGAGATCAAAATTAGTTTAATAAGGAAAGAAAAAGAAATAAAAATCATAAGAATTTGAAAAAAATAAACTATAATTATTTGTAGGTTACATGAATGCAGAAAATGCATAAATATAGAAAACCCAAAAGAATCTATTGTTAGATTATTAGAAGTAATAGTCGAATTAATAATATTGCTGGACACAGGTCAATATAAAAATATATGCAACATCAATTTTATTCCTAAATGGTAACAATATAAACACACTGCCGCGGAATCAAACACGACTCATAGCGACCCCTCCTTGGGTTTCTGAGGCTATATCATTACAGAAGTAGATTGCCCAACCTTCCTTCTGAGGAGTGGCTGGTGGGTTTGACTGCCAGCCTTCTGGTTAGCAGTCAAATGCCTTAGGCACTATGCTACCAGTGTTCCCAGCAACAATATACAATGATAAAATTAAAAAGCTATAATGCTTAAGATAACATTGAAAATATAAAACACCTAGAGGGAAACCTAGTCAAATATGTGCAAGACTTCCAAAATCAAAGAAGACCTAAGTGAGTGGAGGGATATATCATGCAAATGAACCAGGAGGCTCATTATTGTCAAAATCAGTTCTCTCCAAATTCATCTGTAGATTAAATCCAATGTCATTCAAAATGCCATCATGTTTTCTTTCTTTTTGGTGAAAATGATAAACATATTCTAAAAATTATATGGAAATTCAAAGGACCAAGAATGATTACATTAGGGAAATAAAGGAAGGAAATTAGAGGAGTTACTTTACCACATGTTAAGACTTCTGTAAAGTTACAATAATTAAGGAAGTGTGATTTTGGTGCAAGGATAAATTAAATTCTTTCTTTAATAAAATGGAACGGAATAGAGTCTACAAAAGACTCATACATGGCCCTGCTCTGTAGATTTCACTCAAATCACAATAAAAAGTTAAAAACAAACAAAGAAACAAAAAACCTACATGGACCTTTTTTATGAAAAAGGTGGCACAGTGAGAGAAGAGAGTGTTTTCCGGACAGGATTGCAAGTCAATTGTATATCCATATAAAAATATGAAACTTGATTGCTATACCATATCATACACAGCAATAAATTCTAGAATGCTTATACAATTACATATATAAGAAAAACAATCTTCCAAAAGATTTTGCAGGAGAATATCTTCATGATCTTGGGGTAAAAAAATTCTCTTGAAATGGACATAGAAGCACTAAGGATACAGGAAAAGTTGATGAATTGTACTTCATTAAAATAAGGTACTCAGCTCATCAAAAAACATGATTGGGAGAGTGAAAACAGCCCAGAGTTAAACACTCAAAATAATACATAGGTAATTATACCAAAAATCTTTGTCACAATTATTTGAAGCTTCATTATTTGTAACAGTGAAGAACTGGAAACAAATCACCACCATCAGTTGCATGGATCAATACATTGTCATGCGATCATTCTAGGATACTCTGTACAATAATATGAATGAAGCACTGCTGTGAACAATGACTTGGATGAATCACAAACATAATATTGAACCAAAGAAGTAAAATAAGATAGAATGCACTGCATGACTTTATACAAAGTTAAAAAACTGGCAAAAACATTCTGTGGTAGTAGAAGTTAAGAGAAAGGTTTTCTTTGGAGAAGAGCGAGGGCACAGAGATTGTTGGGGCGTGTAGGTGACCTTTAGGTGCTGTGAATGTTCTCTTTGTTAACCTGGGTTTTGGTTTTTCACCTGTGTTCATGTTATTGTAATTGAGTGAGTTATACACTTATTGTTCATGCACTTTTTCTCTAGAATTATGCCTAAATAATAATGTTTATTAAAAAATATCCCCTTCACATTCTTTGCCCTGACCTGAAAGATGAGTGAACAATGAACCATATATCAGTGAAGACTATCTCACTTTTGAAATTAGGTTTTCTACTGCCTTCTCTTAGGGCCATTTCATTCAGAAACTTCCTGCATACCAGTTAGCTCGTATTTCTCTCTTACCTGAGCAGATCACAGACGCTGTGTTCCCTTGGGTACACTCAGGAATCCCCAGGGCTGTCATAGGGCAATTCCACAAAAAGGACTCGGCCCCTGAGCAGTGAAATCGGTGTTTCCAGATCTGATCCCTTCCTTCCACAAAGAATGCTCCTGTTGGGGTAGAGATGGCAACTCCACAGTTGAGCTGACGACAGACTACATTGGCATTGGCCATGTTCCAGTGGGAAGCACAGAGTGGTTTCCAGTCTCCAGAAATACTCATCTCCACTTGTCCCTCACACCGAGAGCTGCCATTTTTCATGAGCCGGACTTCTGTGTACTCTGGTAGAAGAAGATGGTTTCAGCAAAATGTCATGTTTTTGTTACTCCAACAGAATATGCAAGTGGGATAAAGACCTGCTCTGAGTCTCACCTGAACAGATGATATGGACTGCCCCACTGTGGGGACAAGTCCCTCCAGGACAGGGAACTCTGGGGCAGGACCAGAGTACAGGCTCCTGCCCTTCACACTGGAACTTTTCAGTCCAGACTTGTCCATCGGCTTCTCTGAAGGGCACACCCCCCAAGACTGATGTAGCCTTACCACATCCCAGCTCTGCACAGATGACCTGGGCAGTGGGGAATGTGAAGTTCACATCGGACACTGGGGTCCAGTGTTCTCCTGGATTCACTTCCAGTCTCCCTGAGCAGGGTCCATCTCCTCCAACCAGATGCACAAATCCTAAGGGAGAAAAAAACCAACGAAGTGAGTGTTCGTGATCCTGGCTTGGCATCTGGAAAAGACACATTACAGGTAATAATGTGAAAGCTTTTCTTTTCCCAGGAGTGAGTCATGGAAAGGATTCACCTGTTGGTGTTAAAATGGGACTTCCATGAGTGAGTTTCTGAATGGAGATCCAGGAAGGATTTGAAATATCCATTCAGAATGATTGAGTCCTTGAAATATACCCTTTAGGAAGAAATAGATTCCTCATTTTGGGACCTGGGACCTACAGGAACCAAGGAAACCACACAATATGGTGGGCATTGAAACCTGGGCACAGAAGAATGAAAAGTAGAACTGAGAGGTCAAAACAAAACAACAAAAAAAGGAATGGACAAGGAGGGCGTAGAGACCTGTCAGGCAGACAAGGTTAGCGAGACATCCCAAAATATCTGGGACAAAATTTCTGATTGTGTTTCTTTTCCTTCCCATCCTCAAGGGACTGAAGCTATGGGAAATCATGTGGGCTGGACGTATAAATGCATTTTAAACTGAGATGATTGAAGAGACCATATAAAGAGAACATATAAATGTGTGTGTGTGTGTACACACACACACATATATATGGAAGCTCTGGTGGCATAGTGCCTAGGGGATTTGACTGCTAACCAGAAGGTTGGCAGCTCACTACTTCTATAGTGATTCTGCCTTGGAAACGCAAGGAGGGGTCGCTATGAGTTGGATCTGACTCCATGGCAATGGTTGCATTTGTGTATATATGTATGCCTTCCTTGTAGCCATAGTGATATTATCCTATAGATAATATAGAAATCCTGTAATACAGATAATATAATATAGATGATATGTATATACTATAGATAATATAACCAGAAGGCAGGCGGTTCAAACCCACCAGTCACTCCTTGGAAGGAAGATGGGGCAATCTACTTCCGTAGTGATACTGCCTCAGAAACCCAAGGACGGGTCACTATGAGTTGGGTCTGACTCGACGGCACATAAAAACAACAGATAATATATATGTATAATATACATATACATAGACACATAATGTATTTATATGTATATGTGCATATATATATATGTGTGTGTGTGTGTGTGTGCATATATATATGTCTAAAAAAAACCAAACTCACTGCCCTCGAGTCTGATCCAAATCATAGCGACCCTCCTTGG
>NW_006921627.1:12652744-12653770 GCF_000298275.1 Orycteropus afer afer
GTTTATTGGTTCAGTTGTGAGAAGACTTTGTTTTCTTGACTCGCCTTTTGAAATCTTCTGTTTAGCTCCTTTACTTCATCAATTATTCCATTTGTTTTAGCTACTCTGTGTTCAATAGCAAGTTTCAGAGTCTCTTCTGACATTCATTTTGGTCTTTTCTGTCTTCCCTGTCTTTTGTATGTAGGATGTCCTTGATGTCATCCCACAACTTGTCAAAAAAGCACAAAATGTGCTCTTGAGATAGTCTCTAAATTCAGGTGGGATATAATCAAGGTTGTGTTTTGGGTCTTGTGGACTTGTTTTAATTATTTCCAGCTTCAACCTTAGTTTGCCTGTGAGCAATTGATGGCCTCTTCCACAGTTAGCCCCTGGCCTTTTTCTGACTGATAAGATTGAGCTTCTCCACTACCTCTTTCCACAGATGTAGTTGATTTGATTCCATTTATTCCTCCTGGTGAGTTCCATGTATATAGTTGCCATTTATGTTGTTGAAAAGGGTGTTTAAAGAAAGTAAGTTTTTGGTCTTGCAAAATTATCATGCAATCTCTGTTGTTTGTATCAGCAAGGCCATATTTTCCAACAACTGATTTTTCTTCTTCGTTTCCAGCTTTCTCATTCCAATTACCAATAATTACCAATTCATTTTAAGTGCATGTGTGATCAATTTCAGATTGCAGAAGCCAGGAAATACCTTCAATTTCTTTATCTTTGGTTTCAATAATTGGTGCATAAATTTGAATAATAGTCATACCAAGTGGTCTTCCTTGTAGGCAGACAGATATTATCCTTTCACTGACAGGATTGTACTTCAGGATAGATCTTAAAAGGTCCTCCTGTTTGAATAGAAATGTAAACTTTTTTCTTTGTTTGTTTTCTTTAACAAATCCACATACTAATAAGATACAAATCAATATCCAATTAATGAATTCTTTTTCCATTTTCCACATGATTTTAATGTTCTTGTAGAAGAATATATGAAAATTATAATGAAATCTACAAATTAGAAGGCTGATTGCAAGGGGTAAA
>NW_006921627.1:12654680-12655524 GCF_000298275.1 Orycteropus afer afer
GTGTGAAGTGTGAATCTAGGAATAATTGAAGTTGTCAGAAATGAAATTGGTATGCATAAAGATCTATATTTTAGGTGTTAGTAAGCTGAAATGTATTGGTATTGGCTATTTTGAATCAGACAATCATATAGTGTAGTATTCTGGGAATGAGAAATTGAAGAGAAAAAGTGTCACATTCATTGTCAAAAAGATTTTTTCAAGGTGTATCCTGAAGTACAATTCTGGTAGTGATAGGATAATATCGATATGCCAACAATGAAGACCAGGAGCTCTGGTAGCATAGTGCCTAAGGCACTTGATTGTAAACCAGAAGGCTGGCGGTTCAAAACCACTGGCCATTCCTCGGAAGGAAGGTTGGGCAATCTACTTCCATAGTGATACTGCCTCAGAAACCCAAGGAGGAGTCACTGTGAGTTAGGTCTGACTCGATGGCACATAACAACAACAACAACACAATGAAGACCGATTGATACTGTTTTTGTTCTTTCTGTTCAATGTCCTTGAGTCATTTCAAACTCATAGTGATCCTATGTACAACAGAATGTAACGCTGTCCAGGCCTATGCTGTCCTCACAATGTTAGCTATGCTTGAACCTGTAATTGTAGTCATGGTATCAATTCATCTTATTGATGGTGTTCCCCTTTTTTGCTGACCCTCTACTTTACCAAGCATGATATCCTTCTCCAGAGACTGATCTCTTCAGACAACATGACCAAAATATGTGAGATGAAGTCTGGCCATTTTTGCTTCTAAGGAGCATTCTGGCTGTATTTCTTCCAAGAGAGATTTGTTCATTCTTCTGGCAGTCCATGGAATTTTTAATGTTTTTTTTTTTTTTTTTTT
>NW_006921627.1:12656452-12657949 GCF_000298275.1 Orycteropus afer afer
GATTGTTCATATGCAAGTTTAAGTTGAAGCTGAAGAAAATTAAAACAACTCAGCTAGAGCCAAAATATATCCTTGAGCATGTCACACCTGAATTTAGAGACCATCTGAAAATAGATTTGACACACTGAGTACCAATCCTGAAGAGTAGACAAGTTGTGGGATGACATCAAGGACGTCATGTGTAAAGAAAGCAAAAAGTATTAAAAAGACAGGAAAGAAAGAAAAGACAAAAATGGTTGTCAGGAGAGACTCCAAAGCTTGCTCTGGGACCAAAAGTAGCTTAAGTAAATGGAAGAAATGATGAAGTAAAATAGTTGAACAGAAGATTTCAAAGGGCCATTCAAGAAAACAAAATGAAGTATTATAATGAATTGTGCAGAGTTCTGTAGTTAGAAAACTGAAAGGGCAGAATATGCTTTGCATTTTTCAAGCTTAAAAACTGAAGAAAAAAATCAAGCTTTGATTTCCAATGTTGAAGGATTCTTCTGGCAAAATACTGAATGAGGCAGGAAGCATCAAAAGAACATGGAAGAATATACAGAATCACCATACCAAAAAGAACTGGTTGTCATCCAACCATTTAAGAAGGTAGCATATGATCAAGAACCAATCGTATTGGAAGAAGAAGTCTAAGCTGCAACAACCATGATAAATGCAATACTAATTGAGATGTTCCCACAAATGGATGCAATACTGGAAGAACTTACTTGTCTGAAATTTGGCAGAGAGCCACCAGGCCAACTGACTAGAAGAGATCTCTATTTGTGCCTGTGAATAGGACATGATGATGGTGGTGGCTGACCTTATCTAATTTTGTGAGTAAGAGAGATATTTGCCATCAGCCCAAGGCTGATTTCTATGAAGCAAAGACAGAAATGCTTCCACTCACCAACATTGTTGCCAATTCTGACACCAAACATTGCTCCCATGGAATGTTTTGCTTCTCTGCTGGGTTTGATAATTCATTGCAATGGCAACGTGGAACTCACAGACAATACTCATGATTATGGGGTTTATGAGGGCAGTAACAATTTACAATTCATGTTCAGGAACACTCAGAATACAATTCTTTGATCATGACAACCTTCCCTCAACCATGCCCATAGGCATGCTACTCTTTGGCCCTTGGCATCTCAGCTTGGCCTCTGCCCTGCTCTGGCAAGTGTTATAAAACACTTTTAGCTCTGCTGATAGGTGGCCAGGGAGGCATCCCACTCCACCAGCAAGCCATTTGCCTGAAGGCACTAAGCGTTCTTGCTCTTTGGGTTGGGAAGCCCATAGCTCTGTCTCATGCTGGTCTCTGCTGCTGGTGTTTACTGCCAGGGTCTGATGCCAGGGTCACTGCTGCAGTATCTCTACCACAGTTTCTCTGCCACTGCTTCTCACTGTCTCAGTTCAGGGATCTTGGGTCCAAGGATATGTTCCACTCATGACTCTTCTCTCTTGATGGTAGTGAGATCCCCCTTTCTGCCTTTGAGATGCTGTGTTTTAAGCCTA
>NW_006921627.1:12659444-12660017 GCF_000298275.1 Orycteropus afer afer
AAGCAGTTATTGAAGATCTAAGACTACACCCTTCAGGATAGATTACACCTCAACATAAAGAAAACAAGAATCCTCACAACTGGACCAATAAGCAACATCATGATAAACGGAAAAAAGATTGATGTTGTAAAGGATTTCACTTTACTTACATTCAAAGTCAGTGCTCATGGAAGCAACAGCCAAGAAATCTAATGACATATTGCACTGAGCAAATCTGCTGCCAAAGACCTCTGTAGAGTGTTACAGAGCCAAGATGTTATTTTGAAGACTAAAATGCACTTGACCCAAGCCATGGTATATTCTATAGCCTCGTATGCAAGTGAAAGTTGGACGATGAATGAGGAAGAGTGAAGAAAACTGAAGCACTTGAGTTATGGAGTTGGTGAAGAATATTGACTATATCACAGGCTGCCAGAAGAATGAACAAATCTGTCCTTAGAAGTGGGGATGGTGAGGAGTTCCGGCAAGATGGCGGACTAGGCAGAAAGTCTGCACAGACCCTCTTCAACAAAGAAAAGGGAAACCAATTAACACAGACACAGAAGATAATCTTGGACCCCTGAGCCTTGAAGG
>NW_006921627.1:12687025-12697148 GCF_000298275.1 Orycteropus afer afer
TGCTACCAGAGCTCCCAGACAACAGATAGCACTGGGCAAATCTGCTTCAAAAGACCTCTTTCAAGTGCTAAAGAGAAAAGATGTCTCCTTGAAGACTAAGGTGCACCTAATCCAAGCCATGGTATTTTCAATTGCCTCATATGCATGTGAGAGCTGGATGATGAATAAGGAAGACTGAAGAAGAGTCTATGCTTTTGAGTTGTGGTGTTGGCGAAGAATGTTGAAAGTACCATGGACCATTAAAAGAACTAACAAATCTGTCTTGGAAGAAGTGCAGCTGGAAGGCTCCTTGGAAGTGAGAATGGCCAGATTCGTCTCACCTACTTTGGTCATGTGTCAGAAGGGACTCTTCCCTCGAGAAGGATGTCATGCTTGGTAAAGCAGAGGGTCAACAAAAAAGGGGAAGGCCCTCAAGTAGATGGAGTGACACAGTGGCTACACTGATGGGCTCAGGTATAGCAAGGATCATGGGGCTGGCATAGGACTGTGCAGTGTTTCATTCTGCTGTACATAGGGTCGGTATGAGTCGGAGATGACGTGACACCACCTAACAACAACTATTACTGCTTTGAGGAGGCAGGTCTTCCCTAGCTGTATTTTGAGTGTCTGCCAACTTGAGGGCTCATCTTCTGGCATTATATCAGACAATGTTTCCTTGTTATTCATAAGGTTTTCAGTGGCCAATTTTTTCCGAGTAGACTGCCATGTCCTTCTTCCTAGTCCATATCAGTCTGAAAGCTTCAGTGAAACCTGTCCACCATGGGTAATCCTACTGGTATTTGAAATACTTGTGGCAAATCTTCCAGCATCATACCAACAGACAAACCACCAAAGTATGGCAAACTTAGGAGCTCTGGTAGTGTAGTGCCTAAGGCACTTGACTGCTAACCAGAAGGCTGACGGTTCAAACCCACCAGCCACTCCTCGGAAGGAAGATGGGGCAATCTACTTCCGTAGTGATACTGCCTCGTGTCGGGGGCGACTCAACGGCACACAACAACAACAACATGGCAAACTTACAGACAAGTAGAAATTATCTCTGAGGAAAAATTATATGTTTATTTGAGTGAGGTATGAATATTCTTAGCTTAGTGAGAAATTCATTCACTGCTCTCATAGCTGAAGAGACCATGAGGGAATAAGAGCCAACATTTTATTTCATTTTTGGAGACCACATCTATGTCTCTGAGCCAGTAATGCCTGGAATATGACAATCTTCATCAGCATATAGCCAAAACTCAAGGAACTGGAATTTCTAAAACATATAGTTAAGGAGTGGCGAGCAGAACTTCTTGCTCCTGTTGGGAGGGTTAGAAATTTCCGCAAGGAGCAGAATGGGGGTTTCTTAGTGTAGGGCCTTGAAATAGGGAGAAAACATGTAATAGAGGAGAGAGAGATCAGTGCATTTCTGAGACAGTTAGGACCAAAGTTCACATTAAGAAGAGCTGACTCTCCAGGCATGTGGGTAGAATATTCTTATTTTGGAGTTTAAATATAGATATCTGGGACTCCCCAGAGTTAGGGATTCCTCAAATTTCATATAGGTTCTGAGAGAAATACAAGGGAGAAATTGAAAATAAGGATGTTCACCAGCATAGTTCTTCCAGAATAGCAGATTTTAAAGGATGTCACAAAGTCCAGAGTGGTGCAAATGGTTCATGCTGCTGACTGCTAACTGAAAGGTTGGAGGTTCAAGTCTATCAGAGGTGCCTCAGAAGAAGGGCCTGGTTTACTCCTGAAAAGATCAGCCACTGAAAACACTATGAAGCACAGTTCTACTCTGACACACTGGGCTTACCATGAGTCTGAAATGACTTGACAGTAACTGGCTTCTTAGTGGCAGCCAAAGAACAAGCTTAAACGCCCCACTGTGGCAGGAAAAAACTGACCAGGAGAGGCACATCCTGTAGTCTGCAAGGCTAGATCCATGTTCTGCCTTCAACATTAATATCAATTAACCCATGAATACCTATGAATGGCATCAGTTTTCTATGCTGTTCAATGGTTTGGAGAGCCATCAACTCAAAGGGCAAATATCACAGACAGGCAGATAAAGGTTTGCCAAGAACTCAGTGCTGGGGATCAACTATATAGTAAAGCAGTAAAATACATGAGTTGTGGGTTTGTGGGGGGAAAAAAAAAGAAAATCAAAGTCAGGCTCAGCTGCAGGTGCATGGTTATCTAGCGTGTAACTATAGAGTGAACACAGTGGGAGGGCTTTCTTCATAGGCAGCAAGGTTTCCATCTGTCCATACACACATATCATCACCACCACCTCTGCCACCAAATACAACAGCATAGCTTTGAGAGTGTGAGTTTACGGACTTGTATCTAAAAAATTGACTTCCACTGGGCAGACATATTCCTGCTCTCGCATCTAGCCTTCATACACTCTTCAAATTCCCCTCAACCATTATTTCATTCTTTCTCTCTCTCACATACACAATTACATATGCAGACACACACACACATACTACAGTCCATAGCCTAAAAGAGCAGAAATAGCAAATTCCTAGTGGAGGGAGACATACTATCAAGTAAAAGAAGTACAGATCAAGGACTCAACATGAGGTCGTCACTTAGTCATGATCCATCATGAGAGAACTGGGAAGTGATTAAACATTCTCTGGGCTTGTAGATGTTGGGAAGATTTAAACATAGACTCAGCTCAATCTGGGAACAAATTTTATATCTCTGTAACAATTCACTGCTGACTGAAGAACATAGGATCCCCCCACCCCCCCCCAGCCCCAAAGAAAATACAACATTTATTCCTACTAAGGATCACATATGGTCAAAACCAAATGGTCACAACAGGGGCTTTATCTGTATGATCATTCCTCGATCCCTGGAGGTAACCCAGTATTGCTGCTGATTTTAGGAAGTGAGGCTAGCCTTACCTTGAACATCCACTGGGACACTGAAGAGGAGAAAAACAAGTCCTTTGAGAAAGCAGTGTCCACTCATGGTCATTCTGATCCTCCTGTCTTCAGGTCACAGCCTTAATATCCTCAAGTTATATAACGACTCCTCCCAGCTCTTATTGGGGGCTTGTAAAGCAGGAAGGGGATTATATAGCCCCATCTTCTGACATCACCATCTTTCAGAGCCAATGGAAGGTCTATTAAACATCTTCCCTACCATCAAGGACGTAAAACAGAAACTTTATGAAATTCAAACACCAATTAGACACTGAACCTAAAATATCTCCTTATATGAGATGCAAAGTTTTATGATGTCAGATGTCTTTTCTGTCCCTGAGGCTGATACAAAAAAGATACATCAAAAACAAATGTGACTTTGCTTCCTTTACCCCAGGGGTCTGGCTCAAAGGCTAGTTCTGCTCAGCTGTGGCATCAGTCAAGTGTACTGTTTATGGGTCAGCCCTACCATGCCTGGGGGCCCAAGAAATGATGTTTTTTTTTTTTTATTATTTAATTAAACCTGTGTATCCAATGCCATTGAGCTACATGACCAAAGTGTGGTGGCTACAGAGAATTAAGAAGTGCCTAAGAGTAAGGCTGAAAGGTCAAGTGAGTGGGAAACTGGAATTAGAAAGATGAGAACTTCTCAGGTGAATGAAAAGAAGGAATGTGATTATTGGGCTTCTAGGCTAGGTTTTCTTCTCCTTTCATTTCTGGCTAAATAAAGGTTCATGAAGCACTCAGGCTCCCCACCCCTTGATGGGAACAAGTATAGCCTGTCTTTCTTTTCCTTTCCTCACACCACAGACAACTTTTTGCCCTAGACTATGATGATCATTATAGACATTTCGTCTAGGTTTTAGTTACTCTCTTCTGGGATATGCTGGAGCTGCAGATTACAAATTAGTCATGTGATTAATCCCCACTTTATAATGAGGCCATCTGCTCCTAACACTTAGTCTTCAGAAAGAGAGAATGGGTGCCTACTTGCTCCTGGGTCCTCTTTTTCAATGCTTCATTGCCTCTGCTTCCTCCTTCACCCTTCATTTTCATGTAAACTAATTATCCCACTTTCACATTGTAACTAACCTCTGAATTAGAGCTCTGGTGGCATAGTGTGTAAGGTATTTGGCTGCTAACCAGAAAATCAAACCTACCAGCTGCTCTGTGAAAGGAAGATGAGACAAATCTACTTCCATAAAGATTTACAGCCCTAGAAACCCAATGGGGTCGCTATGAGTTGGAATTGACTCAATGGCAGTGGTTTATTTATTTATTTTTTCTTTTAACCCTAACCTCTATACATGATGGCTCTCATTATAGAGTTTGGAAATGGAGTCAGTTTTACACAAATTGCTCATCTCACCCTTACTATCAACAAAACAAATACCTTTTTTTTTTTTTTTTTTAAAAAATCACTTTTAAAATTTAATTGCCATTTCCATAGGGTTGCCATGAGTCAGAATCAACTTGATGGCAGTGGGTTTGTTTTTGGGTTTTGCTGCATATATTTTCAACAACAACAAAATAAATAAAATTTTAAAATGCTCAGTTAAAAAATGCCATTTGCTGCAGAGAAACAAAGATGCAGGGTTACAGAAATCACAAGTATAGACTGTGAGAATTACGTAATATATGTACAGATTTTGTACCATGCATGATACACAGTAGGCTTTGAATTAATTATTATTTGGCAAATATTTATAACACATCTATGACATGCTACTGTTTATTGACCATATATTAGATGCTGGGGAAAAATGTTACATAAGTCAGACTGTCTCTGACCTCCAGTTTAGCAATGGAGACTGATAATATACAAATAAATAAATAGTTACTGTAGATGTAAAAGGAGTTATTGAGAAAATGGAAGTGAGCAATGCAATTGTGTAATGGGAAGAATAAAACTCAGCCAGAAGATGTGGGAGTGGGGACGTAAGGGGTGAAAGGCTATGAAAGACATTTGCCCACTAAAATCTATGTTTGAGCTGAGATCTGAAGGACTAAAGGAAATCTGAGGAAGCAGAAAAGCATTCCAAGCAGCAGTAGAGCACAGAGAAATCCCCAGAAGAAAGTGTATTGCTTTCTACAGGATCTTAGAGAAAGCCAGGGAGGCTTTGAAGCATAAAGAGCAAGGAGGACAGAGGAAAGGGTTGCTGCAGAAAAGCAGGCTAAGGTGGATCAGAAAGAAGCTTGTAAACCATGTCAAAAACAAAACAAAACAACAGCTAGAATTTTATCTTAATTGCAATAGGAAGCAATTAAGGAGATGATTGTATATTTTAGATTATTATATTAGTTATCTACTGCTAGTATAACAGAAATGCCACAAATGTGTGGCTTTAACAAACAGATTCATTGCCCACCCCCCTCCACACACAGTTTAGAAGGTTACAGGTCTGAATTAAGAGTGCCAGCTCTAAAGGACGTCTCTCTTTCTCTCTGTGGACTCTGAAGGAAGTTCCTTGTCCCTACAAACCTTTGCTCCTAGGTGATCTTCATGTGGCTTGGCATCTTTCTTCCCTCTTCTCTGCCCTGCTCCTATGTTTAATCGCTTTGATATCTCAGAACAGGTTGACCTCAAATATATCCTACATGAATGCTGCCTCATTAACGTAACAAAGAAAACCCATTCCTAAATGGAATATAACCACAGGCATGAAAAAAAAAAAAAAAAGCCCAAGCTCACTGCCCTAGAGTTGGTCTGACTAGCAACCCCTCCTTGGGTTTCCAAGGTGGTATCTCTATAGAAGTAGATTGCCCAGTTTTCCTTCCAAGGAGTGGCTGGTGGGTTTGAACTGCCAGCCTTCTGGTTAGCAGTCAAATGCCTTAGGCACTATGCTACCAGAGCTCCTGCAATGAACATGGGGGTACATATATCTGTTCTTGTCCTGGCTCTCACTTCTTTAGGATATCTACCTAGTAATGGGATTGCTGGATCAAATGGTATTTTCAACTTTTTAAGGAACCGCCATACTGCTTTCCACAGGGCTTGTATCATTTGACAGTCCAACCGGCAGTATATGAGAATCCCAATCTCTCCACATGCTCACTTGCATTTGTTATTTTCTGTCTTACTGAACTATGTTAAAAGAGTTTTAGCACTTAAAATACTGCTTATTTATTTTGATTTGTTTACTTATTCAGTATCTTCATTGTCTATAAGGGCAAAGTGATCATTTTTGGAATGCCATATTTAATTTGACAGAATCTATTGTTTTTGCTGGATGAGATGCAGGGCACTGTGATAGATATAAGTGTGGGATCAGTTGTGAGCTGCCTGGGTTTGAATCCCAGTTCTGCCACATAAATTTTAAGTAATCTTTATGCCTTAATTTCCTCATCTGTATAAATTGAGATGATCATACAAATTACAATATTAAAATGAGTTAAAATACTAAGAAAAGTGCCTGGTACAGAATTAAGCACTATAGTAGTGTTAGTTCTCATTTTTAACACAATTAATGTTGCTAATTGTCCATGAAAGATCAGTGTTTGTTCAGAGGATTTTAGGGCAATACTGAAGTGAAATTCAACAGGTTTCCTCTGAACTCCTTGCCCTAATCCAAACCACCATTGGGGTCTGGCCACCCATTATGGCCTTCTTCTTTTCAGGGAAGAGGAAAGCCTAACATCTTGTGAGTCCCACTACCACCTCCACCACCAACTGCCATTTAGTTAATTCCAATTCTTAGGGATTCTATAAGACAGAGTAGAACTGCCTCATAGGGTTTCCAAGATTGTAAATCTTTATGGAAGCCGACTGCCTTATCTTTCTTCCATGGAACAGCTGGTGGGTTCGAACCACCAACCTTTTGATTAGCAGCTGAGTGCCTTAATCACTTGCCAATGGAGCTCTTTGTGACTCCCACAGTGCCTATCCAATCTTTGTGGCCACCAGTACTGCCCAACTCCTGTTCTCTCATTTGATACAAGTCTTTCTCAAAGCCAGGTCTTCTAGGGGTTGGGTTTCCCATTAATAACCATAAGAGGGCATTTGTGGAATTTGCTTGCCTAGGATGGGTAGGCGGAGTTCCAGGGAGCCAAATCTTCACTATGCAATTATTCCTGAAGTTTTTATCATTTTCATGAGAAACATGATTTCTCCTGCCAGGGTTTGGATTTGCTCAGCTTGGGGAACAAATGGAGACATGCTGTGCATAAAAGTCAGGGCAGCTTGCCCAATGGGTGGGAAGTTAGGAGCAATGACTGGGGCTGGACACTTGAGGAATGACCTGCAATGGAAACACCTACCAGGACAGCCACTATCTGTAAGTGTTGAACAAGGTTCTAGAGGATCTCAGCTCAATCAATCAATCAGTCAGTCAGTCAATCAATCAATCCTTATTTTTTGTACTGGGAAGAGGTCTGGAGGTCTGAGGAATAAGCCACAGTGGTCAGGGTCTTTGAGTGGGGACAGGGAAATTTACCAACTTTAATAATCTTTACAACTGCTGTGGTGCAGACCAGCTGAATATTGGTTCTCCTTCTATGTGTTGTTAGTAATCTCATTATAAACATCCTAGATTAATACCCATCCTCCATGGGTGTCCTCTAGGTGTTTTCCCATACTGGAAACCAGTCAGGCAAGACACTGGTATTGCCCTTTTCCTGAAAACCACTATGCCTTCTGGTTCCCTGTCAGAAGCAAATCCTGCCTTCTCTGTGCTGGATCAGCCATGATTCCATTTTATATCAATGGATACACTTCAGTCCCTTTGAGGCCTTCCAAAAGGCCTATTTGCAGGTTGTGTTTTTGGAGCCAGGGCTGGTTACAAAGTGTGTCCTGGCTGGCCCTAAAACAAAGAAGTACTTAGCAGTGTCTTAATGAAGCCTAGAACTGGAATATTCAGTGTAGACAGTTCTAACTGTAAGGAGGGGAAGAAAAGAAAAAATTCATTCTTCTGATTCTTCATTCTTTTTGTTGTTGTTCTTAGGTGCCATTGAGTCATCTCCTACTCATACTGACCTCATGTACAACAGAACGAAACACTGCCCAGTCCTGTGCCAGCCCCACAACCTTTGCTATAATTGAACCCATCGTTGTAGCCACTGTGTCTCTCCATCTTGTTGAGGACCTTCCCCTTTTTCGTTGTCCCTTCACTTTGCCAAGCATGACATTCTTCTCCAGGGAATGGTCCCTGCTTACAACATGCCCAAAGTAGGTGAGATGAGATGTCTATTCTCGCTTCAAAGGAGCATTCTGGCTGCACTTCTTCCAGGACAGATTTGTTAGTTTTTTTTTTAGCTGTCCATGGTACTTTCAGCATTCTTTACCAACACCACAACTCAAAAGCATCTACTCTTTTTCGGTCTTCCTTTTTCATTGTCCAGCTCTCACATGCATGTGAGACAACTGAAAACACCATGGCTTGTCTGAAGCGCACCTTATTATTCAAGGATACATCTTTTCCCTTCAGCCCTAGAAAGAGGTCCTTTACAGCAGATTTGCCCAATGCTATACAACATCTGATATCTTGACTGCTGCTTTCATTGGTGTTGATTGTAGAACCAAGTAATATGAAGTCTTTGACAATGTCAATCTTTTCTCCATTTATCATGCTGCTGCTTATTGGTCCTTTTGTGAGGATTTTTGTTTTCTTTCTATTCAGGTGTAATTCATACTGGAGACTATAGTCTTTAATCTTCATCATTCAGTGTTTCAAGTCATCCTCACTTTCAGTGAACATAGTTGTGTCGTCTGCAGGTTGTTAATGAGTCTTCCTCCAATCCTGATGCCACATTCTTCTTCATATAGTGCCCTTTCTTGGATTATTTGTTTGGCATACAGATTGAAAAAGTATGATGGAAGGATACAACCCTGACACACTCCCTTCTTGGTTTTAAACCGTGCAGTGTCCCCTTGCTCTGTTTGAACAACTCTCCTGGTCTATGTACAAGTTCCTCATAAGCACAATTAAGTATTCTGAAATTCCCATTCTTCTCAATGTTATCCATAATTTGTTATGATCCACACAATCAAATGCTTTCACATAGTCAATAAAACACAAGTAAACATGCTTTCACATAGTCAATAAAACACAAGTAAACATCTTTCTGGTATACCTTGCTGTCAACCAAGATCCATCTGACATCAGCAATGATATCCCCTGTTCCACATCCTCTTCTGAATCCAGCTTGAATTTCTGGAAGTGCTCTGTCAATATACTGCTGTAACTGTTTTTGAATGATCTTCAGTAAGATTTTACTTGGCGTGTGCTATTAATGATATTGTTCGAAAATATCCACATTCTGTGGGATCACCTTTCTTTGGAATGGGAACAAATAAGGATGTTTTCCAGTCTGTTGGCCAGGTAGTTGTCTTCCAAATCTCCTGGCATAGTCGAGTGAGTGCCTCTAGTGTGATATCCATTTGTTAAAACACTTCAACATGTATCCTGTCAATTCCTGGAGCCTTGTTTTTCTCCACTTCCCTCAGTGCAGTGTTGACTTCTTCCTTCATTACCATTGGTTCTTGATCATATGTCACCTCCTGAAATGGATGTACATCAACCAATTCTTTTTGGTACAGTGACTCTCTGTATTCCTTCCATCTTCTTTTCATGTTTCCTGCATCATCCATTATAGTGCCCATAGAATCTTTCAATATTTTAACTTGAGGCTAAATTTCCTCTTCAGTTCTTTCAGCTTGAGAAATGCCAAATGTGTTCTTCCCTTTTGGCTTTCTAACTCCATGTCTTTGCACATTTCATTATAATAATTGACTTTGTCTTCTTGAGCTGCTCTTTGAAATCTTCTGTTTAGCTCTTTTATCTTGTCATTTCTTCCATTTGTTTAGCTACTCTCCATCCAAGGGTACGTTTCAGAGTCTCTTCTGATATCCATTTTGGTCTTTTCTTCCTTTCTTGTTAACCACCTTTAGGTTTCTTCATGGATGATGTTCTTGATATCATCCCACAATTCCTCTGGTTTTCAGCCATTGGTGTTCAATGCATCAAATCTATTCTTTAAATGGTCTCTTAATTCTGGAGGGATATATTCAAGGTCATATTTTGGCTCTTGTGGACTTGTTTTAATTGTCTTCAACTTCAAGTTGAACTTGTAAATGACCAGTTGGTGGTCTGTTGCACAATCATCTCCTGGCCTTGTTTTGGCTGAAGATATTGAGCTTCTCCATTGCCTCTTGCCACATTGTTGTAGTCAATCTGATTCCCGTGTACTTTATCTGGAGAAGTCCA
>NW_006921627.1:12698670-12699089 GCF_000298275.1 Orycteropus afer afer
TTTTCTATAAATTCTAGAGATAAGTCCCTTGTCAGATTTGTCATTTCCAAATATTTTTTCCCAATCTGTAGGTTCTCTTTTGACTTGGAGAAGTCTTTGGAAGCACACAAAAATTTAATCTTGAGAAGGTCCCAATCATCTGGTTTCTCTTCTGTTGTTTGTGCATTTTGACTTATGCTTGATAGTCTATTTATGCCATATATTAGCCCCCTTAAATTTGCCTCTAGTTTTTCCTTGAGGAATACTATAGTTTTGGGTTTCACATTTAAGTCTTTAATCCATCTGGAGTTTATTTTTGTGAATGGTGTTAGGTACAAATCTTGTTTCATTTTTTTGCAAATGGATCTCCAGTTTTGCCAACACCATTTATTAAATAAACATTCTCTTCCCCATTTAATGGATTTGGGCCCTTTGTCAAA
>NW_006921627.1:12721304-12726468 GCF_000298275.1 Orycteropus afer afer
TCCCTGGAGAAGGATGTCATGCTTGGTAGGGTGGAGGGTCGACGAAAGAGGGGGAGGCCTTCAACGAGATGGATTGATACAGTGGCTGAAATGATGAGCTCAAGTATAGCAGGGATTGTGGGGCTGGCGCAGGATCGGGCAGTGTTTTGTTCTGCTGTGCGTGGGGTCGCTATGAGTCGGAAATGACTCGACGGCACTTAACAACAACAACAGCAACAATTGCTGATGTCAGATGGACCTTGGCTGAAAGCAAAGAATACCAGAAAGATATCTATCTGTGTTTTTTGACTATGTGTGGGTCATAACAAATGATGTATTACTTTGCAAAGAATGGGAATTCTGGAATACTTAATCATCATTTTCATGAGAAACCTGTACATAGACCAAGAGGCCATTGTTCAAATAGAACAAAGGAATGCTGCCTGGCTTAAAATCAAGAAGGGTGTAATTAGGGTTGTTTGTTTTCACCATAGTTATTCAGTCTCTATGCTGAGCAAATAATCTGAGAAGCTGGACTATATGAAGATGAATTTGGCATCAAGATTAAAGGAAGAACCATTAAGAACTTGTGATGTGCAGATGATGCAACCTTGTTTGCTGAAAGTGAAGGTCACTTGAAGCTCTTACTGATGAAGATCAAAGACTACAGTCTTCAGTATGGATTACATCTTAACATAAAGAAAATGAAAATCCTCACAGCTGGACCAATAAACAATCATCAAAAATAGAGAAAAGATTGAAGTTGTCAGGGATGTCATCTTACTTGGATCCATAGTCAACATCCATGGAAGCAGCAGTCAGGAAATCAGCCATCATATTGCACTGGGCATGTTGTTCTTGTTATGTGCTGTTGAGTTGGATCCGACTCATAGCCACCCCTCCTTGGATTTCTGAGGCAGTATCACTATGGAAGTTGATTGCCCAACCTTCCTTCCAAGGAGTGGCTGGTGGGTCTGAACCACTAGCCTTCTGGTTAGCAGTCAAGTGCCTTAGGCACTATGCTGTATCTGCTGCAAATGATCTCTTTGAAGTGTTGAAGAGCAAAGATGTCTCTTTGATGACTAACTCAAGCCATGCTATTTTCAATAGCCTCATATGCATATAAAAGGTGGACAATAAATAAGGAAGATCAAAGAAGAGTTGATGCCTTTGATTTGTGGTGTTGGTGAAGAATGTAGAAAATACCATTTACTGCCAGAAGAAAGAACAACTCTGTCTTAGAAGTGCAGTTGAATGCTCCTTGTTAAGGAGAATGGCCAGACTTAGTCTCACGAACTTTGGTCATGTTGTCAGAAGGGACCATTCCCTGGAGAAGGGTATCATGCTTGGTAAAGTAGAGGGTCAGTGAAGAAGTGGAAGGCCTTCAATGAGATGATTTGACACAGTGGCTGCAATGATGGGCTTAAGCATGGGAAGGATTGTGAGGATTGTGCAGGACCTTGTGGTTTTTCATTCTGTTGTATATAGTGTCAATGTGAATTAGAGCTGACTCTGAAGCACCTGACAACAACAACATATGAATATTCATTTTTGTAACAACATTTATTGAAAATACTATCTTATCTCTGTTGAATTAATATCTTTGTAGAAAATCACTTTCTTATGTATGTGTGGTTTTATTTATCAATTTCTACCCTTTATGCAAATATCATTGCCTTGATTATGGTGGCTTTAAAGTAAATCTTATCATCAGGTAGTAGAGTCCTCCAATTTTGTTCTTCAATTTAAAATTTGTTCAAATTATTCTTATATTCTGGTTATCAATTTTCTTTTCTGGAGGTCATAAGCATTTTATTCTCTTCTCTCTCTCTTTTTCTTTTTTTGGAGACAGTTGGATTCATTCTTCCTTGAATATTTGAACGAATTCTCCTTGGATACTAACTGGGTCAAAAGTTTTCTTTGTTGGAAGTTTTTTGGTTTAAAATTAAAAATTCAGATTTAAATGGAGTCTCATCAGTAATCACCACGCTTTTTCCCTCTAGCATCTTAGTACTTGAAAAACTAGGTACAACAGTTTGAGTTAGGGATTTTGGTGCTCTGAACAGCTCACTGAACCAGAGTGCACCAAACACAGAAGAGTAGAATTAGAGGAAAGGCACAGGGAAAGAAATTTAGGAAGACCTACCCAGCGGAGGGCAGACGGACAGCCAAGAGAGGCCATTGGAAACTTCCCTGGGGTCATCACTGACTGGCAGATGAGGGTGGTCACCTGAGATCTCTGTGGGCCAAGGAAGAAGACACCCTATATCAGCATAACAGTGACCACATCAACATACCAGCAAACACCCCAAGGATCTACTTTCAGCACCTGATTTTATCAGTAACTTGGGTCAGCTAGGTGCAAACTGGTGCATGCAGCACCACTGAAACCCAAGCTGAGAGCTCACTGGTGCTCCAGGGAGGTGAGCTCTCTCCCCCCCTCAGTGAGTCACTGAGTAGGCTTGGGTCTGCTTGGTAGGCATTGAGAGGTCTGTGCTTGTCTTTGTCACTGATATTGGGAGCACAGATTACTACCGGGCACTCTCCCGACTCCAGCACAGCTGAAATCGCACGCATCTTTGGTGCCGCAGGTGTGTGGTATCACAGACAAACTCCAGAGCCGTTAGCAGTCTGGGCAGATTGGGCCGGCACTGTGGGCAGATGGGGTGGAGAGAGAGGAATCTGCGGTGGAGTGTGGACCCGGGAATTTGACTTGGATAGACTTTTTGGCACCGATGGACCTCGGAAGTGGCATCTTTGAGTGTGTCTGAGCCTGGTGGAAAGTGGTGACACACTAACAACAGGAATCTTTCCTGAAATTGAGCCATGGGCTTGTAAAAAACGGTATGACATCATCAGTAGCAGCCCACTCAAAGCTCTGGAAACTGACCCTAGCAACAGCAAGCTTTCCTTCTTCTGCTCCCACCTTCTCTGCCAATAACTTCACTCATTCAATAGAAGAAAACATATTCAACCAATTACCATAAAACCTCCTGGTTCAAACTCTAAACCCTCTTTACGACAAACAGAAACACATATCCACATTCTACACAGTGATTCCACCATCACAAAGAAAACTGCAAAGTGACCCAGCATACCTGAATCAATAATAAAATAAAATACATGAGCTTCACCTTTTCAAAATATTAAGCCATAAAACCAAGACAAAACAAATCGGCAGCCAAAAACAACCTCAAAATGTCTAGGAAGCAACAGGCAACCTCAAATCAAACAAAAAAACAGGACAAGGCATTAGAAGCAAAACCACAAACAAAGGTCTCATTATACATGGAGGAAGAGGAGGCAATAGAACTATCTGAGAAGGAATTTAGAAGATATGTTTATGGAGCTATACAAGAGCCTAAGGAAATCCCAAACAGAAACAAGGAGAACACAGACAGTTCCCTGGAGGAACTCAGGAAAATCATTGAGGAATAGAATATTAAGATTAATGCACAATCAGAACTCATATAAAAACAGCAGTTAGAAATGCAGAAAATGTCTATTGATATGCAGAGCATGAACACCAAGATGATAGAACTACACAACACTGTATAAGCTCAAAAGAGTAGATTAGAACTGGCTGAAGAACGCATATCCCAACTAGAAGACAAATCCCTGGACACTAGCCTGTATGAAGAAAAATCAGAACAAAGATTTAAGAGAAATGAAGAGAGCCTAAGAATTATATGCGATGACATGAGACTAAACAATATAAGACTCACTGGAATTCCAGAACAGAAGAGGCGAAAAAGACCATTGAGAAAATTGTGGAAGACCTGCTAACAGAAAATTTCCCCCATAGCATGAAGGAAGAAAAGATATTTGTCCAAGAAGCTCATAGAACCCCACACAAGACAGATCCCAAAAGAAAAACACCGAGGCATATTATAATCAAACTTTCCAAAACCAAAGACAAAGAAAAAATTTTGAGAGCTGCCAGGGAAAAAAGAAATATTACTTACTATAATCAAACAGTTAGGCCGAGCTCTGATTACTCAGCAGAAACCATGCAGGCAAGAAGGCAATGGGATGGCATATATAAATCTCTGAAGGAAAAGAACTTCCAAACAAGGCTCCTATATCCAGCCAAATTTTCCATCAAATATGAAGGCAAACTCAAGGTATTCTCAGATAAACAGAAATTAAGAGGTTTTGTGAAAACCAGACCATCCCTATAAGAAATACTTAAGGAGGTCCTACCAATAGAGAACCCACAACAGAGATCAGCAAAACCAGGATATATGACATCAACTCTAAAACCAAATCAGAAATAGATACTCATAATAAGACCATAAAACATTCTACCTTAAAAACCAAGGAACTCAATCAGCACACAACAACAGCAACTAACCTGTCAGAGGGAATAATACTTCTAGGTACAGACCCTCAAATGGAGAGGAAAACACGACAATGTCTTTGCAGTATACACTGTTCTAAAAATGTAGAGACAAGAATATACTCCAAGGTAACCACAGAGAAGAGTAACAATTCTTCTAAGCAAATCCAGAAGGAAGGAAAACATATGGGCTTACTAAACACAAAACCAACTATAAAGAAGAAAAGAGAGAAGGCATTAGCCAACAAACTGAACTCAGCACAGAAATATACACGGACCAAGGAATCACCAACAGCACAACAAAAAACCCCAATAGAATGACAACAATCAACTCATACTTATCACTACTTACATTCAATGTGAATGGACTAAATGCACCTATCAAGAGAAAGAGAATGGCAGACTGGATAAGGAAAGAAGATCCATTCATATGCTGCCTACAAGAGACACACCTTAGACACAAAGATAAAAACAAATTAAGAATTAAAGGATGGAAAAAAATATACCAAGCCAATGGAAACCAAAAAAGGGCGGGGGTAGCAATTACGATTTCTGATAAAATAGACATTAAGGTGAAAAACATCTTAAGAGACAAGGATGGGCATTATATGATGCTGAAAGGGAAAATTGACAAAGATGTTACAATAATAAGTATTTATGCACCCAATGAAAGTGCTCCAAAATACGTGAAGCAAATATTAACTGAATTAAAAGGGATGATAGATGACTCTTCATTAGTAGTAGGAGACTTTAACACACCACTTTCAAGGAGAGCTAGGTCAACAGGAAAAAAATTCAACAAAGATACAGAAGAACTCAACAATACAATCAACCAACTGGAACTCA
>NW_006921627.1:12730406-12731180 GCF_000298275.1 Orycteropus afer afer
TCACCTAGTAGGTTACCGGGATGGGGAGGGAAAGGGAGGGATTAATTTAGGGGTAGTTGGGGCTTACACACTTCTATGGGTAGGGGGAGGGATATACAGGAAGGATATACGACCACCATGATAACATTGGGAAATGAGAGGACACTGAACTGTGCACGAAGAGATAGACGACAGATGCTAAAATCAGCCAATGTGTTCACAATACCACATTGCCATTAACACCAAACACTAGGCCATACAGATAAACACATAAACACCTGAGATGATCAGACAGGGGTCAAAGAATAGAGGTATACTCTAGAACAAGGATAGATTCAACTGAGGTTAATCTTGTACAGACACCAGTGATAGAAAATACCTGCAGTCCTTACAGAAACAATAGAAGACAGACACAGAGTAATCCCTCACAGATATCTCGACACTATGGGAGAGAGATCCAATAGATCTACTACCTCAGGACCCACAGTAGTGGGGTAGACTAGACTCAATTGGCACAACAAAATACTTAAAAGCTTTGCTCCACATCCTACATTGGTGAGTAGCAACTGGAGTCTTAAAAGCTGTCAAGTAGCCATCTAAGATGCAACTAATGGTTTCCTAGCATCGGAAGTGAAGAAGAATGCAAAAAAAAAAAAAAAAAGAAAGCATTTAGAAGCAATCAGCCCTAGGACACGATGGTCCTCGAGACCAGAAGAACTGGATGGTGCCTGGCTACCAATGCCAACCACTCAGGAAAGGATCAAATCTGGAGATCCTGGATAGAGTGGGAGGGAA
>NW_006921627.1:12731727-12734665 GCF_000298275.1 Orycteropus afer afer
AATTATATGTATTTAATAGAACTAGGGCTATTTCTCTTTCTTCTTGTTTCTGTTTGGTAAGCTATATTTTTAAGGAATTTGCCCATTTCAACTATTTTTAAATTTACCCATATAGAGTTCACAAGGCTTGCTTATTATCACTATTATGTCAGTTGAATCTGACATAGTCTTACTTTCGTTCCTGATATTGATAATTTGTGGTTTCTTTGTGTTTTATAAAGCAAGAAACATACAATTGTGTCATTTTTATTAATCTTTTTGAAAAACCAAATTTCATATTTGAAGTGACTTTCTTGTTGAAATTGAATATAGTTGTGTTTTGTTGTTGTTGTCATTTGCTGTCGAGTCGGCCCCGACTCATAGCGACCCGTCCTTGGGTTTCAGAGACAGTATCACTATGGAAGTAGGATTGCCCAACTTTCCTTCCGAGGAGGGGCTGGTGGGTTTGAACTGCCAGGCTTCTGGTTAGCAGTCAAGTGCATATAGTTAGGCCACTGTAAAATCCATTCTATCAATCTCTGTCTTTGAATTGGTGCATTTAGACCATTTGCATTCAATGTAATTATTGATACGTTAGAGCTTTTATTATTTATTTTCTGTTTTTTCTTTTTTATTTTTTAACTATTTTTTCCCCCATACCTTCTTGTGGGTTACTTGAAATGAATTTTTTTTAAAGTCTATTTTGATTAATCTATAGTGTGTTTGAGTATATCTCCTCTTTGTATATGTATTTTAGTTGTTCTTTGCACTACATTGTTGTTGTTTTAGGTGCCATCGAGTTGTCTCTGATTCATAGTGACCCTATGCATAGCAGAAGGAAACATTGCCAGCCTCACACTCCTTGCTATACCTGGGCCCATCGTTGCAGCCACTGTGTCCATCCATCTTGTTGAGGGTCTTCCCTTTCTTCATTGACCCTCCCCTCTACCAAGCATGATATCCTTCTCCAGGGAATAGTTCCTTCTGACAACATGACCAAAGTAGGTGAGATTAATTCTGGCCATTCTCACTTCCAAGGAGCATTCCTGCTGCACTTCTTCCAGGACAGATTTGTTAGTCCTTTTAGCAGACCATGGTAATCTTAGCATTCTTCTCCAACACCACAACTCAAATGCATCTACTCTTCTTTGGTCTTCCTTAGTCATTGTCCAGTTCTCACATGCATAAGAGGTGATTGAACATCCCATGGTTTGGGTTATGCATTACATTATAGTTCATAACTTATCACAAGATACTGTTGTTGACATTTTACTGCTTATGGTGAAATTTAGAAACCTTACCTCTTTTAGTTCTCTTTACGCTCCCTCCTTTATCATGTGGTTATCTTAAGTATTTGCTCTACATGCAATGGGAACTACATCAGATAATGTTATATTTTTTGCTTCAGTTTCAATCATTATTTAAAAACTCAAGAACAGAAAGGCAGTCTATTCTAGTTGCCCATGTAATTACCCATTCCATTTCTCTTCAATACTGATGTTCCAAATTACTTTTTATTATCATTTCCCTTTTGTTTGAATTGCTTCATTTAGCTATCTTTTTAGAGCATGCCTAAACCAAAACTAAACCCATTGCCATCAAGTCAATGCTGACTTATAGTGACCTTATAGGACAGAGTAGAACTGCCCCACAAGGTTTTCAAGGCTGTAAGTTTTTATGGACGCAGACTGCCTCATCTTTCTCCAATGGAGTGGCTGGTGGGTTTGAACCATTGACCTTTTGGTTAGCAGCCCAATGCTTTAACAGCAGTGCCACCAAATTTCCTTAGAGCAGCCTACTGACCACAAATTCTCTTATTTTCCTTCATCCAAGAATGTCTACTTTGTTTCATTTCAATGGATATAGAATTCTAAGTTGACAGTTCTTTTCTTTAGCACTTAGAGAATGTTGTTCAACTTCCTTCTGGTCTCCATGGCTTCCAATAACAAATCAATTGTCATTCAAATTGTTGTTCCCCTCTATGCAATTGTCATTTTACTTTAACTCATTTAAACAATTTTTTCTTTCTTTCATTTTAAGAAATAAGATTCTGGTATGTCTTGGTGTACTTTTTTGTGGTAGATAGTTTTGGGGTTTTTGTCAGCTTCTTTAATCTTTAGGTTTTTGCCTTTTGTCAAATTTCGGAAAATTTTAGCCATTTTTTTTTTTTTTTTAGGAAAGCAACTACTTTCCCATAATGAGATGCACTTCCAACCATCTCCATGACTGCTTAATTGTACTAAGTATGCACTGCAGAGGAGCTAGTTTCTGTTGGTGACATTTCACCTGGTGTATCCCAAGTTGTGCTCATGTGAAACCTGTCCATAGACAGATAGGCAGTCATTGAAACAGAACAAGGGGATACTGAATGGTTTAAAATCAGGAAAGGTGTACATCAGGATTATATCCCTTCATTTTACTTATTCAATTTTTGTGTTGAGCAAATAATCTAAGCTTGACTACATGAAGAAGAATACAACATCAGTATTGGAGGAAGACCCATTAACAAACTGTGATAAGCAGAAGACAGAACCTTGTATGCTGAAAGAGAAGAAGATTGGAGTATTTCCATGTGAATATCAAAGACTATTGCCTCCAGTATGTATCAATCACACTTTAACATAAAGCAAACAAAAATCTTCACAACTGGACCTATAAGCAACATTATGATAAATAGAGAAAAGATTGAACTTGTCAAGGATTTCATTTAACTTGGATCCACAATCAAATATCCATGGAAGCAGCAGTCATGAAATGAACTGATGTATTGCAAACACCAAAATTGCAAATCTGCAAAAGACTTCTTTAAAGTGTAAAAAATACAAGGTGCCACTATAAGGACTAAGGCCCACTTGTTGTTGTGTTGTTTGCCGTCGAGTCGGCCCCGACTCATAGCGACCCCTCCTTGGGTTTCCGAGGCAGTATCACTACGGAAGTAGGATTGCCCAACCTTCCTTCC
>NW_006921627.1:12739172-12741847 GCF_000298275.1 Orycteropus afer afer
ATCTTACACGTGGAACATGAAGATGATAGCTTTATTGTCCCTTTGCTCTGGTTCACTGCTCCCAACAAGTTCAAAAAAGTCTGTTTTGTTCTTTCAAACTCTGAATCCCAGGAGGAGTGACTCGAGATCTTTATACCCCAGCCGTGATAGTTAAGGTTGTCCGTCAACTTGGCTGGACCAAGAATCGAAGTGGTTTAAGCAGTTGTGATATAGTCATTCCCATGAAGAGATCTGATGTAAGGTAATCACCTTCATGATGAGACAAGCTATAAGCAGCCAGCCATTCAGTTGAAAGGGAGTTTCCTCAGGGGTGTGGTCTGCTTCCAGTATATATATGGACGTCTTGGGAAAATTTTTGGGCTTTCTGTTGGATCTGGATCCTGCATCTAGATCACCATCATCTGGTTTTTAGAGCTGATCCAGTGGCCTGCTGTACTAGCTGCTGATCTTGAGATTGCTGCCTTCATAGCCTGTGAGCCAGCAATTGGCCATTTTGCCTGCTGATCCTGGTTTCATCATCCACTGAAGTCAGAAGCCTGCTACACTGCCTGCCAATCTTGAGTTCATTATTCCCTGCAGCTGCGTGAGCCAGGAAAAGCCTTCAGCTTGACATTTGACCTTGGGACTTGCCAGCCTCTACAACTGTGTGAGCTATTTCCCTGAGATAAATTTCTTTCTCCCTCTGTAAATTTCACTGATTTTGCTTCTCTGGAGAACCTAGCCTAAGATACTAGCCAAATAAAGTACACCCCCCTGTAAGCTTATTTTAATTCTTTCCCTAATTCTTAATGCATTCTATTGCAGGTAGAATAAGAGATTCAAGGAAGTAGAGATATCAATGAGTTTTAAGTATATGTGTGGTCAAAGTAAGGTGTTCTGGTGGTGCAGAGGTTAAGTGTGCAGCTGTTAATTGTAAGGTGGGTGGTTTGAACCCATTAGTTGTTCTGTGGAGGGAAGATATGTCACTCTGCTTTTGTAACTACTCTGTTCTATAGGGTCACTATGAGTTGGAGTCAACTTGAGGGCAATGGGTGTTTATGGTTGAAGGAATGAACTAGAAGATCAGAATTTAAATGTGTAAAAACTCAGAGAGGGATTCCATTCTGGGTCCAGAAATAACAGGATTTAGGGAAGAGTCATGGGTGTGTGTTGATGAATTGGAGTCTCCTGATGAATTCCAATTTATTAATCATATATCAGGTAAATATCCCTTCCAAAAAGAAGCATCCCCTGACTGGGTCTAGATTTCCCAAGGTCCACCATTATAACTTCCACCTCTACCATTACCTCTAATTACTCACTGTATGTTTCCTTTATGGTTTATCATATTTATTTTTAAACAGTTTTACATCAAATTACTTGTATAACATCTTTCACTATCAGTAGATTCCGTGAGGTCAGGAATAATGTCTGTATTGTTCATTGTTTTATTCCAAGCCCCTGGTCCAGGGCCTATATTAATGGTGTATAGTAAATGCTTAGTAAATGTAGGCTGTGCTGAATACTGGTGTTTGACACACTGTGCTTAGTAACTCACAGTTTACCTCAGTTAACATTCATACGTTATGAACACTTGTTATTTCTGCCACCCCTCTTTCCTTCTCTAGTGTGACTAATAGTAAAAATCATGAAAAATGAAAAGAGGATCAGCACATGTATTGGGGATAGCTGGGATGAGATGGATTTGGGGTCAAACTGCATCCTACACAAAACTATGAATTAAGAGATTCCAAAAGGGTGAGAGGGTGGAGCAGGACGAGAAATGGCACAAGTGCATCGGTTACTGGCTGATGTAGGTGAGAAAGTGGAGGAGGAAGAAGAAGGTCCAGAGGCAGTGTAGCCTTATGCTTACTGAACCCTGATTATCAGCCCAACTATTGGAACAGGACTGCTTGCCCCTATAGAGCACAGAGGCAAAGAGAATGGTTCTGTAAATACCCTGTAGACTGCAGCCTCTCGTCATCCTGGTAGAGGAGAGGTTAGCCCCAGGGTTAAGAAAGATTCCCAAGGGGCCTAGAAGAGGAAAGTTGAGTTCTGTCAAAGCCCCTTGTTATTATGAACGTGTCTGTGCTCCAGGTGCTCAGTCTCCAGACCACTGAGGGAAGAAAAGAATGACCTTTGATCCAGAGGGACAAAAACACACCCCCATCCACCACTTGATGATTCCCATCTCATGCCCTCTGCATTCATCTGTGAATTTCAATGCTGCTGGTTCCTATTTTCTGCTGACCTGTTATTTATTCATATTTTGTTTATTCAGATTCTAAGACTCCTTGTAGTTCTGCTTCAGCCATAAGCACATGAGTCACAGGGAAGAACTATGGTACAACTGATTATACCACAAGCCAAAGAGATGAGAGTAAACTGATCATAGCACCTTGACCCAGAATGGTATCACAATTGCAACTATTGGCCAGATAGCAGGACCTTTGTAGGGAGAGAAAGCCATTCATGTTTTCTGATGCAATTTTTCTGTCCCAAACATAACCATGGGGACCAGTTCATGGGGGCTGGTTCTCAGGGATGCAAGGAAACATGATGTCAAAGGGCTATGTTGTTCATATAAGGAGATATATAAGATTGAGGCTCTAACTGGTGTTTGAACTTCAGAAATTTGCAGATGAAAGCCTCTGATAGCACCTGACATAGCAAAAGGTGTCTCTATTGGCTCTTCT
>NW_006921627.1:12742840-12743349 GCF_000298275.1 Orycteropus afer afer
CTAGATCTGTTTAACCTGTCAATCTTTTGTCTGCAACATATGTTGGAGCCTTACATGTGTAGAAGAGATTTCTGGGACAGGGATCTGAGGGAGACTGACTCCATAATGAATCTTGCCCAATTCTTTTTGTCCTAACTGCTGTATAAATAAATAAAAGAGTGTGATAATCTGAGAAGCTCGACCATATGAAGAAGAATACAACATCAGTATTGGAAGAAGACTCATTAGCAAGCTATGATATGCAGATGACACAACCTTGCTTGCTGTAAAGTGAAGAGGATTGAAGTACTTCCTTATGAAGATCAAAGACTACAGCCTTCAGTATGGATCAATCACAGTTCCACATAAAGCAAACAAAAATCTTCACAACTGGACCTATAAGCAACATCACGATAATTGATAAACATCACTAGGAATGACAATTAATTCCTGAGAGCTACAGCCCTATATGAGTTCATTTTCCATCATAGCTTACCACAATTTTCCATCTTTGATCTTTTACTTTTTTT
>NW_006921627.1:12747524-12753170 GCF_000298275.1 Orycteropus afer afer
CCAAAGCCTCAGTGTACGCCATATATTTTTGACCCAAAAGGAAACACAGTATTGTGAATATTGGTTCTTCTCCTGTGGGGAGTTATATGGTCATAGTGGCAGATTGTGCAGAAAAATTATATTTGGTTCCCAATTTAGCTGGGTAGGTTTCAGTCCTTTCCATTGTCTCCTTGTTTTCAGGAAGCATCTGTTTAATCCAGGTGGCTCCCAGTGTTTGGGTCTCTGGGCTGTTCCTCACATATTCCACTAACTTGACTCTTCTTCCTCTGCCTGACGACCCCATTAGTATTCCAGTGTTTATTTTCTTTTCTGGCTATGTACTTGTGTGTGTGTGTGTGTGTGTGTGTGTGCACATGCGCAGTGAGTATAAGGGATTTGTAAAGACTATGAGAAGGAACAAGTCTGCCAAGAAATGATCTAGTCAGTCTGTAAAATACACAGTGTAAAATACGCTGTTTGGATGTGGGCTTATGTGAGTGAGTGTGTGTGTGATGATAGGTAGAGGCAGAGGTCCTACATGTCAGCTATAGCCTGATCATAGATAACCTTGCACCTGCATGCCTCTCTCACGTGTCTGTCCTTGAATCCCACGGCCTGTTCTCTGATTGACTGCAACGTTTGCCCAGAACTGGGCTCTGGGAGAGGCATTGGCTCCTGACCTGCCCTCTCCCTCTCAGGTCTCCATTGTAGAGCAGAGAAACTTACAGTCATGAGAGAGGGCCTCTTGTTTACAAGGATTAACTGATATTGTGAGTGAAAAACAGAATGAGAATATGACTATAGTATCTTCTCAATACCTGCCCCAGCCCTGATGAGTTGTTTTCCAATTTATCAGAGTCCTGGACTAGTCCTTTTCCACCCTGGTGATCTAATTTTGTTATTGTTATGTGCCATCATTAGTAGATGGCAAAACTTATCAATCCTCTCATTATGATTCCACACATCTTATTTGCATGGTCTCATCCACAAAGGGTTTCATGCACCTTATTTGCATCATTAGTTATGCTGTCCAATGCCCTTTGTAGGCCACAAGCACCTTATTTATGTAGTACCACACCCAATCATTTTGTAAGAGTCACAAACCATACATGGCTAGAGAGGACATGTGAAGTAATTCACTTCATCTTTCTTCTTTTCATCTTCCTTCCCTCTCTCCTTCCCTCCCTCCCTCTCTTTTCTTTTTTTTCTTGTGACACAACTCCAGTAGAAGTGTAAGAATAGTTTGGGATGAGTCAAGTCTAAAGAAAAGCTCAAAGAGTTCAAAAAACTTTTGTAGTTGGGGAAGTTAGGGTTGTTAAGTGTCCAAACAAAGACAATCAGAGAAGAGTGGAAAAGAGAGATTCATGAAAAAGAACTGAAAACAATAGAATTTGATAAAGCATAGGATGTGTAAATTGATGCACAAGAAGAAGTCTATGGATGTTGGGGAATAGCTAGAAAAAAGGAAGCTAGAGTAAGAGACAAAAAGATATTAGGTTGTAGTAAGTTTTTGTTATTAATGGTTTATAAAAATTAAGGCAAAGTGAGAACTGTTATAACTATTTTGTCTCTACCTTATCAACCCACTCACTTTAAACCTAACTTCTAGGTTTGGGTAGTGAGTGGACTATTTTGGAATACCCAGTGTGTTTTTCATAAGTTTGTCTCTCTAAGAGTTCAAGGCTGGATTTCAGAGTTTCATGCTATTCAGGAAAAGCACAAACTTCTCTGTACCTAAAGAAAGGCAAGAATGTATCTTGTGGGAAGGTGACAAAACTGATATTTCAAAGAATTCACTCTGGGAAAGGGGTATGGCAGAAGGTTCAATTTTCCAAGATCAGTAGGGGTGAATGTGCCTAGATTATTTATTATGAATAATTTTCTTTCATCACAGATGCATATGAAACCTTTATAGTAATACGAAAGACAGGATTCTCAGTTATGTGAAAAACAAATCATAGCAGAGTCTTTGCAGATTTAGCTGCTCCAAAAATGGCACTACATGGTGCCCAGCTCAATATCATCATATCCAGGGTCTTCTCCTTGCCCCAGGACCAATAAGGAAGCTTTCCCTTCCATCCTAGGGTTGGCAGCTTCTCTAGGAGACTGCAGAGAGTCACCTGAGATGGAAAGGAGAATTATGGTTACAGTAGTGACACAAAGACAGGACAGAGGCCCATGGTGGAAGGTGAGCCCAGTACAGAGTAACCATAAAATATCTGTGGGCACCCAGTGCTTGTCTGAAAGGCTAGAGCTACCACATACTGATTCAGGTACTCTGTGCAAAGTCACATGCTGACTTTGACTGTTGGTATGAAGATGGGATAATTAGGGCAAAGACTGGGAGAGAGATATGAATATCCTTCTTCAATATTAGACTAGTTTGATTTTGAAGGAATTGAAGTAGGAAGCCCCCTCTCTAGATATCTCAGCACCTCACTAAACAGACACTAAACAGACAAGCCTGACTTCAAACTATACAATGGAACACCTCCAGGTCCTCTGCCACACGCTAACAAAGGGAATTTCATCATATCTCATAGTCTCTTGCTCCCAGGGGCCACATGCCCACACCTAAGCACTAATCTTGGCCATAACATGATAATCTTTATCTGTCTGTTGAAACACTGAGAGGAAATTATCTCTTTGTTTTCCTTCTAGTGCTGAGATTTTAAGATTCTTTAATTAAGGACATGGCACAATTTGAATTAATAGGGGGCAATGTCAACTTGAAATATTTAGGTTATATATTTTCCCAAAAACAGCAAAATGACTCAGAAATTCAATCTACCTTTGATGGCAGTGAAGTTTTTTTTTTTTTTTCTTTTGCTATCAACAGCCCTTCCCTGATTACCTGTCATAATCTGAAAAAGTCTTTAAATTTATTCAGCTAGGATGGGAAATTCATGAACAACATCTCTGAAGCTCATTATACAGACATGTCCATGTTCAAGGGATAGTTGGCATGGACACTGAATCCACAATATGTCCCTTTTGAAAAAGAGATGAATTAGCTACAATATATCAGGGATGTGGAAGAGCTGATCTCTGAGTATAGGAGGCTACCCAGATCATGACAATCCAAAAACAAAACAAACTCACTGCCGTCGAGTCAATTTGACTCATAGCAACCCATCCTTGGGTTTCTGAGGCAGTATCTCTTCAGAAGTAGATTGTCCAATCTTCTTTCCAAGGAGTGGCTGGTGGGTTTGAACCTCCAGCCTTCTGGTTAGCAGTCAAATGCCTTATGCATTATGCTACCAGAGCTTCTTCTGATTATGATTGTGCAGGGGGCAAAAAGGAGCATTGGAGGGTTCAAACTCACTTTTCTTATGAGAAAGGACTAAGACTGCTTCAGGCAGAGCTGTCTACTCACCTGTCTCAGAATACCTGACATCACCTCCCTCCTCTGGGAAAAAATGTTTTTCACTCATCCCAGGGGTAGGAGGAAGTTCAGGAACAGGTAACTCTTCAATATCATCATAGCCATTTTCAGTGGCATCAACATGATTTCCTGGAGGCTCTGGAGTAGACAAGGACATAGGTAGAATAGGAAAATATCGGTTGGACTAAGTGGTATCCAAAATCTCTTTTCATACAGAGATCCTACTAGCTGATAAATATGTTGTTGTTGTTATTATGTGCCATTGAGTCGGCCCTGACTCATAGCGACCCCTCCTTGGGTTTCCGAGGCAGTATCACTACGGAAGTAGGATTGCCCAACCTTCCTTCTGAGGAGTGGCTGGTGGGTTTGAACCGCCAACCGTCTGGTTAGCAGGCAAATGTCTTAGCCACTATGCTACCAGAGCTCCTCTGATAAATATAGACCCAGACTTTCCCAAAGGTATGTATGTATTTGATCTCAATATTCCCATGAACCATCAAAACATTAGAATGTATAAAGGTCAACAATATTTTTCTAAAATGTCCTTTCATCCCATAAAAAAAGAACAAAAGTTATTGTGCTATGGGGAGCTCTGGTGGTGTAGTGCCTAAAGTATTTGACTGCTAACCAGAAGGCTGGTGGTTCAAACCCACCAGCCACTCCTGGGAAGGAGGATGGGGCAATCTACTTCCATAGTGATACCATCTCGGAACCCAAGGTGGGGTTGCTATGAATTGGATCTGACTCGACAGTAGTGAGTGAGTTATTATGCTATGAGTTTCAGGTACTATTTTCAACATATGGTAAAAGAGTTGCAAAACATATTATGTACATATCAGTCACTCAGGGAGGGTGAATTTGGACCAAAAGAACCCAGGCTGCTAACTTATCTTCTGAGGCTGTGAGAGACACAGAACTTCTAGGGAGAAGGCTGGGTGGGGATCTGTCAGTCAGAGACAGGAGATCCCCACCAATCCCAACAATGGAAGGCCTGGGTTTCAATCCTTTCCAGTGCTCTGATGATGTCAGGATCCCATTTCCACAAAGCCTTCCAGACATGCCCCATTCCACGAGCTGCCCATCTCTGCTACTTGGGGAATACCCAGGACAAACATTTTCCTTTCTTTAACAAAACCAAAAATCACCAAGTCCATTGCTGATTCACAGTGCCTTATAGGACAGAGGAGAACTGCTTCATAGGGTTTCCAAGGCTGTTATTTTTATGGAAGCAGGTTGCCACATCTTTCTCCTGTAGAGCAGTTAGTGGATTTGAACTGCTGACCTTTTGGTTAGAAGCTGAGTGCTTAACCACTGAGCCACGAGGGCTCTTTAGTCTTCTCTCTTAGGATCCCTATAAATAAGAGCTCCTGGTGGTTGGTAAGTACAACATTGTTCACTCTCTGTATTTCAGGGGTTTATTAAAATCAAATTTTCTTTCGTCTCACTATACATGTTGTTGTTGTTGTTATGTGCCATCGAGTCGGAGCCAACTCATAGTGGCCCCTCCTTGGATTTCCAAGGCAGTATCAGTATGGAAGTAGACTGAACAAACCTTCCTTCCGAGGAGTGGCTGGTGGATTTGAACCGCCAGCCTTTTAGTTAGCAGTCAGGTGCCTTAGGCACTATGCTACCAGAGCTCCCTATATATATGAAGTGCCAAATAATCCAAATATCACACTAACTCATAAATCAAAACATATTTCCCAGTGTTCTTTCTCACTATGGAATTTTTGAGATTTTTATTAGTTTCAATGTTATTTTAAAAACATGATCTTTGGATCTGTGACAATACAGTAGAACCACATGTGTTTCTGTGCCTGAACAGTAGCTATGGCTACAGAGAATTAAGCTTGATCTTTCCCTTTCTGAGGTGACAGAGTGGGCAGAGAGAAGAAAGAATTGTTGCCACCTGGAAAGAAGAGACCCTTTCCTTCTCAGTCATAGAAAAATGTTTTTCTCTAATGGAATTCCTCTTTTCCACTCCCCATCCAAGGACAGACCTACATTTATTACCTTGAGCAGATTCGGGATCTCTATCCTCCTCATAGTCCCCTCTGTAATATGGCAGCTTAGTCATTGCATCATCAGACAGGTTGTCTGGTAGAGAGAAACATATCAGAGACAGAGAGCAAAACTTTTCCCGCAGTAGGAAGTCCAGTATCAAGGGTTAGAAGAAATCTTGTCTTTAGACTAGTAAAGAGAAGGCTTGGTGCTCCTACCATAGGAGAATGTTACATGTGAGTGAGAGGTAGTGGTGGGGTCTGTCTTTGTTGAAGATACCC
>NW_006921627.1:12753700-12760189 GCF_000298275.1 Orycteropus afer afer
CAGTTCATTTAGTATCTGTAAGGCTCACCTTGGTGCTCTGCTCTCCATCTGTGCAGCTGAGTTGCTAAGATGACAAGGGCCAGGAAGAGAAGGGCTCCTAGGATGACACATAGGACCACAGGAAGGGAGAAGGTGTCAGAGACAGGGGCTGAGGGTGAACTGGAACCTGAGGAGATAAAAAGGGCCATATGACTTTGAAGAGGATCATAAGCCCAGCAGAACTCCTCATGTCTTCAGTACCCTGATGTCACCAGTTCAAATAACATGGGTCTTCCTGAACCAGAAGATGTGCCTGACTCAGGAGCTTCTCTGAGCTACATCAACTGTCTGCTGAATCTGGTCCTAAATGCTTTCTGTAAAATGAATGCTGGTGAATCTTAAGATCTTCATGGCTGCCATAACTCAATAGGGTTATAAACACCTGGAGACCTTTCTTGTACTGATCTGGTGAGTCTTGCCAGAAATATGGATATTTCATAGTGCAGGTCCCTGCAAATCCAAGTATCTTCTCTATTACATACTCAGAACAGAGGAACCACTTACCTCCAAGATTAGGGGAGGATGTTGTCCTCTCACCTGGAGGGAAGACAAAGAAAATGCACCACTGGAAAAGCTATAGCATCAAACCCACTATCACTGCCACTTCCTTCTTTCTCAGATTCCATGAGACCAGACTACTACATTTCCAAAGCCAGGGGAGAGGGCAGCGGGTCCACCCAGAAAGTGCTTCTGGTTACAAACTCAGTCCTCCTGCAGCCTTCTTCCTTTCTTCCTGTTCCTGCACTCACCAGAGCACCTCACTGCAGCGTCCTCCTCATGCTTGCAGTTGCTCTGCCCCCAGGGCTGTGCAGCACAGGCCCATAGGGAGGACTCCCTGCCGTTGCACCGCACCTCATCCAGCCAGATGCTCCCATTTCCCGGGCCAAATGCAGCCTTCTGTAGGGCTTCCAGGGCAAAGCCACAGCCCAGCTGCTGACACACCACTTCAGCCTCTGCCAGGCTCCAGGAGTCGTCACACACTGTGCCCCAGGAGCCATTGTGCCAAATCTCCACTCGGCCTGAGCACATGGTGTCTCCTCCCCTGAGTCGGAGCTTCTCTTTGTCTGAAAGGCAACAGTTCTTCCTGTTACCGGCCTGGTGGGAGGAAGGAGCCCTTGGGGACCATTAGGGGAGGTGGGAGAGGGGAAGTACCTGTGCAGGGGGCAGCAGTGGGACAGCTCTTGGGTTTCTTTCCTGCATAAACAGATCATGGGGAAGGGCTGTATCAGCGAGAGTTCGGGACCTTCGTGTGGTCAACAGGTTTGACCATTTCAAGCAGGACACCCCAAGATCCCATTGAGCACAAAGATAAGGGCAAACGGTGAGCACAGAGAAATCAGGAGCTTCGTTTCAAGTCCAATGAGCAAACATCTGAGATGTAAGTTGGTGTTTTTAAAACAGTCCTGGTGATCTCCTTCTGAGAGCTCACTGCCTTGAAAACGCTATGGAGCAGTTCTACTCTGCACACATGCTTGGAGTTGTCACAAGTCAGAATTGACTGGTTGGCAACTAACAGCAACTTGGCTGCATCAGGTAAAACAAAGTCATGAGAAGGCGAATAAAGAATTTTGTGCTCCAGAGTTGGCTTCATTGCTAAGGTGTGATTTAAGAGCTTTTTTCAAATTTTAACGAAATTGGTGACGTGCACAGATGAAGAACTCTTCCACTCCCAATGGTCCTGAGAAGGGGTAAATTTTGCTACTATTGCTCTGTGTGTGTTCCAGAGTGATGGATACCTGTTTCCTCTCTTATGTTGTAAGTACTGGCAAGGTCTTTTATGGCAAGATGCTCATGGAGTTCTGAATGTGGTAGAACAGAAGTTACGGGGGTTTGAGAGAAGAAATAAGCTCCCTGTGGTGTTATGGTGTTCAAGGAGGGCAACTTCTAGTGGAGCCACATTTTCTAACTCAACTAGGAGGCCAGGAACATTGTCAACCTCCAAAGTGTGATGGCTCTTGATCTCACCAGCTTCTCTTCCCTACTTTCCTAGAATAGTAAGTTCCAATCACTGTCTCACTGTTGTAAATCAATACCACTCTACTTTACCTGTACTCACCATCTCTCTCTATCAAATAACTTTGTAAAAATAATTTTATTATCATAAAGCTCATGTTGTTGTTGTTATTGTTGTTATGTGTCGTCAAGTCGGACCTGACTCATAGCGACCCCTCCTTGGGTTTCCAAGGCAGGATCATTATGGAAATAGATTGCCCCATCTTCCTTCCGAGGAGTGGCTGGTGGATTTGAACCACCAGCCTTCTGGTTAGCAGTCAAGTGCCTTAGGCACTACACTACCAGAGTACCCCATAAAGCTCATAACCCTTTGAAAATATTGTTTTACTTTATTGCTTTGTTTTTAATGTTTTAAGTCAATTGCCACCAATAGCACAGAATTAGAGTTTGGACTTTGGCCGTCTTATTCAGTTCTCTTGTTCCTAGATTACTACTAGAGTCATAGTAAACAATAACAACAACAATAACAAGAAAAAAAGAAAGAAAGAAAGAAAAAGAAACCAATAAACGAGAAAAACCAAATTCACTGCCATGGAGTCAGTTCTGACTTATAGTGACCCCCATTGGATTTCTAAGGCTGTAAATCTTTATGGAAGCAGACTGTGTCATCTGTCTTCCAGAGAAGGTGGGTTTGAACCACTGACCTTTTGGTTAGCAGCCAAATTACAACCCCTACACAACCAGAACTCCTGTGAGTCATAGTGGGCCTACAATAAATATTAATTTGTTAAAAAGATTGATAAATAAAAGGATGAGAAGGTATTGTAAGATGAATCATAGTTTCCATTTCATCTGCTCTCCATAATTGAACTATGAAAAGAATTGTAGACCAATCAATGTTAATGCTTGGTGATTAACTATCTCTTTCAATTCCTCAACAGATTAACAAGTGCAGTGGAATAAATTGTGTGTATAGAAGGGCTTGTTTTTTTTCCCTATTAAAGGTACTTACTCATAGAAACATTATTCTGAGATGCACAAATATGTATTGTAGAAGGCATTGAGAGAAAAAGATATATCCCATTTATAAACTTCAGAAATTAAGAATGTAAAAGAAAATTTAAGTGATATCTTTGTGTTTTTAGCATGATATCTTGAACAGGAAAATGGATAAACGTTATGCTTATAGAGAGGAACAGAAAACATTAAAAGGAGGATTTAAAAATGCTTAGAAAGCCAGGGGATTAGTAAAATATAGATAGATAGAAAACGATACTTAGAAATTGTAGAGTGAGATACTGATTATGCACACAGAGGGATAATTACATAGAATGGATAAAGATAGCACAGATACTAAAAGATACAAAAAAGAGAAAAGGACTAACAAAATGAGTCACAGAAAAATCTAGAATGTGAAGATGACAAGAAAGTATAGTATTTAAACAGACATAATTAAGATATACTACTTGTTAGAAAATTTAAGAATTGGCATGCTCTTTCTATATCATCCTATACAACCAGGCACCTTATTTAGAATTCCCTTGGAAAATATTTCTGAAATTGAGTTTCCCATCCTCTGCTGTGTGACTGCTCACTTTCAGAATCAGAGATTCTCTGACTCTCAAGGCAGCTTGCATTTATTTTAGATCTGCTCTTACCTCTAGTTCTAATGAAATAACTCCTAGTGTCTCAAGAGGAAAACAAAAACAGAAATAGGATGTCAAAAACAAAAGAAAATAGATGGTGAATCATAGATTGCCCAGGACTTAACTGTAAGTCTGTGCAATATTGCAAAGTAGATCAGACGAAAAGGAATCAGTAAAGATACCGAGAATCCCAACTGGTGAGGCAAGAAGAAAGAAATCCTCAGGGAGTCTGGTTTCAGGAATCACTAGAAAAGAATGGGTTCAAAGAAGGAAAAAAAATCAACTTTAGAATCAAAGTCCTTCAAAAAAGAAGAGAGGACAGATCATTACCCAAGGAAGGAGCAAAGGCACATTCCCCTACTCTGAAGAGTGCAGGTGCAGAACCGTGGGTTGGTGGATAAGGTGGAGGAAGGATGAGAGAGCTTCCTTCCAATTACTGCTATTCTGTCAGAATAGAAATGAGGCAGAGTCAGTCAAGGATGAGCAGTGGGACCAGTTATTGGTAATTTGAGGCAAGAACAGAAGATAAATTTGCAAATTTGAAGAGTGGGAGAAGAAAACTGCTAATGAAATAGGATTACCAAGGAATCCTAATTGCCCTTTAAGGATTTCCTCATGATCTTGAAATGAGACCAGTAAATTCTATGTACTTTTAAAGTTCAGTCTAGTCCAACTGTTTTAGTGCACAGCTAGGAAAGTGCAGATAGTAGAGCTTTCCAATCTTTGGGGTTTAACCAAGTGAATGTTATGGAGGAAAGGTATGACAAGGGAGTTAAATAAAGGTAGTGTCAAGAGAGTGAATGTAATAACAACTAAACTTACTGTCCTCGAGTTGGATCCAATTCATAGTGACCCCTCCTTGAGTTTCTGAGGCGGTATCACTATGGAAGTAGATTGCCCAACCTTCCTTCTGAGGAGTGGTCGGTGGGTTTGAACTGCCAGCTTTCTGGTTAGCAGTCAAATGCCTTAGGCACTATGCCACCAGAGCTCCTCAATGTAATAATAGACCATAAAATTTAAATTGATGAGCAATAAAATACAGACATAACTGTTCATAATGAAAACAAAAAATTAAAGATTCATTAGACTTCAAATGTGTTCATGAGGAAAAAATATCTAAGATGGAAATAAAAATGATAGTCAAAATGTAACACATTTTAAATGCAGATATCTGAAGTGGTGCAGTTATGGGTGATGACAAAGGTAAATACAGGATTACATGAGAAGTAACAGAATATGGGTGGCGGAAAGTTGGGTAGATTGTCTGCATGAATGTTGAAATTGGATATAACAATGAGGAAAGAGGTTGGAGAGAAAGACTGAGAGCCTGGCTCTGAAATCATCAGTGAGTGATGGAGGGTGACCAGCAGGTGGGTTGTTGTTATGTGCCGTTGAGTCGGACCCCACTCATAGCGACCCCTCCTTGGGTTTCCAAGGCAGTATCACTAGGAGTAGATTGCCCCATCTTCCTTCTGAGGAGTGGCTGGTGGGTTTGAACCTCCAGCCTTCTGGTTAGCAGTGAAGTGTCTTAGGCACTATGCTACCAGAGCTCCCAGCAGGTGGGTAGAAGACCCTAATAACCATGAGGAGAACAGTATATGTCAGTGACATAAATTTCAAAGGATTTGGAATAATTTCAGAACAGAAATGATTTGGGATTTCAATGGGGTTCAAAGAAGATGCTGAAGTCACCTATAAACACAGAGGCCAGAGGATTATATGAAAAACAAAACAAAACAAAACAAAAAACCACAATTATTTGTAAGGTTGTAGGGAAAACACTGTCATCAATGGCTAGTCAGCCTTTGTTTACAAGGAAACATAAGGATATAGGAAAATTTGCTGATGCCAGAAAGAGAATTCAAGAGACAGCAGCAAATTCTTTTAGTAGGGTAGGGGAAGAAAGAGTAATATTGAGTCAGATTTATGGATTATACAAACATCATGAGAATGAGGGTCCAGGTATTAAAGTGTGAATTTGGAGTCTTGGGTTTCTCTGGAGCACGAAGGCAAAGATGGGAGGTCTGTGGATCTTTCTGAGGATCTTTTATAATGTGTTTAGTTGTCATTTCCATCTAGAAATGATGGGGAGACCATGCCACTGATCTCTACATCATGAGCAAAGTCTTAGAAACTCTGGCTCCTGTCACCCCTCCAGGCCATTGAGCCTCATTCTCCCTCATGTTCTCCTTGCTCAGCCATATTGAGCTGCTTTCAGTTTATCAAATAAACCCACTCCATGACCTTCTAGCTTGCTTTTCCTCTGGCCAAAGTATCTTTTTACCTTATTTTCACTTTGGTGATGTCTACTCATCTTTTAGGATTTTGCATAAACACTTCTTTCTCTCCAAATTAAGATTTGTTTTCATGTTTTACTCTTTAGAGAATGTGGTATTTATCTTTCCTGATACATTATATTTGCTCAGTGAGTCTTTATCATTAGGTTTCCATCTTCAGGATAGTGTTATATATTGTCCATTCTGTTACCATGACTGTAAAAGGACTTGCAAATAATTGGTGCTTAATAAAGGTTTGTATACTCTTCACCTTGGAGCTCTGATGGCATAGTGCCTAAGGCATTTAACTACTAATCAGAAGGCTGGCAGTTCAAACCCACCAGCTGCTCTGTGGAGGAAGACTGGGAAATCTACTTCTATAAAGTTTTACTGTGTCAGAAACCCAAAGGGGGTCACTATGAGTCAGGATTGACTCAATCACAGTGAGGTTGGTTTTATTTGTTTAGACTTATCACCTGACTTAGAAAGTGCAAAGATCACAAAATTCATTACAGATTGGAAAGGGCAATGCTTTAGAACTGGGCGTATTGGATGGATATCCAGTTGTGGCACTT
>NW_006921627.1:12761074-12764921 GCF_000298275.1 Orycteropus afer afer
TACCAGCTTGAACAAGTTCACAAATTCCTTTCTGATCCTTTTCCTTAATCAGGAATCTTTCCTTCCACTTGCACCCTGTCTATCGTTATAGGGACTAGAACAACTGAGGTGAGGTGAAGCAGCCTGTGGGGAACATTGATACACACAGGGTGTGGGTGGGGATTTGCAAGTCATTTATTTTTACTTTTTTAATAGGCCTGAAATATGAGTGCTGCTTTTATTTGGGAAACACGAGAAAAACCCACCTTCTGGAGTGAAATCACTGCAAAAAGAAATCCACCACTCACAGCTATGTAAGCAGTGAGGAGCACAGTAGGAACCCCCTTTCCCCTCTGGTTCATTCAGCTCATGGTCAGCAGGGACCCAGACTCCACCTCCTGTAGTGCTCCATACTTGTTCCCCCAAGATGTAGGCACAGGGAGAGCAGACCTGAGCAGATGACCCCTGCGTCCTCCTTGTGCCTGCAGTTGTGTTGTCCCCATCCCTGGGAAGGACACTTCCAAACATGAGATTCCTCTCCCGTGCATTTCAGGTCGTCCAGCCAGATGGGTCCTGTTCCTTCCCCAAAATGCGCAGAAGCAGTGGCATTCATGGCCACTCCACAGCCCAGCTGTCTGCACACCACGTGGGCATCAGTCAGGTCCCAGTTGTCATCACAGATGGTGCCCCAGGAGCCCTGGTGAAGGATCTCCACTCTACCAGCACAGTGACTGCCCCCATCTACCAGGTGGAGCTGTCTGCTCTCTGGTGAGAGACAGTCATGTTAGTGAGGGATTTATACAGTATGAGAAGGGGTTCTGGTCCTGTGGGACCCCTCACCTGAGCAGTTGGTAGCCCTGTCCTCTGAGGCTGCAGAAGCGACTGGGTCAGACATGGTGTTATTGCACAGGGACAGCAGTTGTGTCTGGTTTTCTACAGAAACAATGTGATAAAGTGGTTAGAAGGGCTAAGTAGCAGGAAATTGAATAAAACTAAAAAAATTAGTGAGGGAATTTGAGATGAAAACTCTAACATAGGAGTATCATAACTTCAGAGCTAACCTTCTTTATGGAGGTTAAGCAAACCATTGCAACGAGGGTGACTTTAGAAAAGCTGGACTATATGACCATTCTTTGAAAGCACTTATCCTGGCAATGAATTGTTTCCAACTGTTTTCCACATTCATTTTTTAAAAACTAGCACAGGTATTATTAAATTATCACACAGTAACTGTGGATTTTCTAATTTCTATGTTTAATTATGTCACTTGGAGCTTTATGTATATAAGACTTAGTCTATGAGAATGTATTTTTTTCACTATGTCTGTTTTCCCCTTTTTACATTTTCTGTTCTTTTATCTTTCTGTGTATCTTTTATCTAAATTCTGTGTATATTCCTATGATCAATCTCCCATGTTGCTATTTCTTTCTTATTATGATCTAATGTCTTATTATGATCTAATAATAAAATTTTTATTATACATAAAAATAAGAAAAATCTGAAAATCCAGGATATTTTTATTCATATATGGAAAGTAAAAGATCAAACCACAAAGAAAGTAGAAAAAAGAAATACCATACTGTTTTTATTAGACATTTCACTAGAGATCAAAATTAGTTTAATAAGGAATGAAAAATAAATAAAAATCATAAGAATTTGAAAAAAATAAACTATAATTATTTGTAGTTACATGAATGCAGAAAATGCATAAATACAGAAAACCCCAAAGAATCTACTGTTAGATTATTAGAAGTAATAGTTGAATTAATAATATTGCTGGACACAGGTCAATATAAAAAAATATGCAACATCAATTTTATTCCTAAATAATAACAGTATAAACACACTGCCGCGGAATCAAACACGACTCATAGCGACCCCTCCTTGGGTTTCTGAGGCTATATCATTACAGAAGTAGATTGCCCAATCTTCCTTCTGAGGAGTGGCTGGTGGGTTTCACCGCCAGCCTTCTGGTGAGCAGTCAATTGCCTTAGGCACTATGCTACCAGAGTTCCTAGTAACAATATACAATGATAAAAATTAAAAAGCTATTCTGCTTAAGATAACATTGAAAACATAAAACACCTAGAAGAAAACCTGGTCAAAGATGTGCAAGACTTCCAAAATCAAAGAAGACCTAAGTGAGTGGAGGGATATACCATGTAAATGAACCAGGAGGCTCATTATTGTCAAAATCAGTTCTCTCCAAATTCATCTGTAGATTAAATCAAATGTCAATCAAAATACCATCATGTTTTCTTTTTGGTGAAAATGATCAACGTAATCTAAAAATTACATGGAAATTCAAAGGACCAAGAATGATTACATTAGGGAAATAAAGGAAGGAAATTAGAGGAGTTACTTTACCACTTGTTAAGACTTCTGTAAAGTTACAATAATTAAGGAAGTGTGATTTTGGTGCAAGGATAAATTAAATTCTTTAATTTCTTTAATAAAATGGAATGGAATAGAGTCTACAAAAGACTCATACATGGCCCTGCTCTGTAGATTTCACTCAAATCACAATAAAACGTTAAAAACAAAGAAAGAAACAAAAAAACTACATGGACCATTTTTATGACAAAGGTGGCACAGCTGAGAGAAGAGAGTGTTTTCCGGATAGGATTGCAAGTCAATTGTATATCCATATAAAAATATGAAACTTGATTGCTATACCACATCACACACAGCAATAAATTCTAGAATGCTTATACAATTACATGTATAAGAAAAACAATCTTCCAAAAGATTTTGTGGGAGAATATCTTCATGATCTCGGGGTAAAAAAATTCTCTTGAAATGGACATAGAAGCACTAAGGATACAGAAAAAGTTGATGAATTGTACTTCATTAAAATAAGGTACTCAGCTCATCAAAAAACATGATTGGGAGAGTGAAAACAGCCCAGAGTTAAACACTCAAAATAATACATAGGTAATTATACCAAAAATCTTTGTCACAATTATTTGAAACATCATTATTTGTAACAGTGAAGAACTGGACACCAATCACCACCATCAGTTGCATAGATCAATACATTGTCATGTGATCATTCTAGGATACTCTGTACAATAATACGAAGGAAGCACTGCTGTGAACAATGACTTACATGAATCACAAACATAATATTGAACCAAAGAAGTAAAATAAGATAGAATACACTGCATAATTTTATACAAAGTTAAAAAACTGGCAAAAACATTCTGTGGTAGTAGAAGTTAAGAGAGTGGTTTTCTTTGGAGAAGAGGGAGGGCACAGAGATCGTTGGGGCATGTAGGTGACCTTTAGGTGCTGTGAATGTTCTCTTCATTAACCTGGGTTGTGGTTATTCAATTGTGTTCATGTTATTGTAATTGAGTGAGTTATACACTTATTGTTCATGCACTTTTTCTCTAGAATTATGCTTAAATAATAATGCTTATTAAAAAATATCCCCTTCACATTCTTTGCCCTGACCTGAAAGATGAGTGAACAATGAACCATATATCAGTGTGGACTATCTCACTTTTGAAGTTAGGTTTTCCACTGCCTTCTCTTAGGGCCATTTCATTCAGAAACTTCCTGCATACCAGTTAGCTCGTATTTCTCTCTTACCTGAGCAGATCACAGACGCTGTGTTTCCTTGGGTACACTCAGGAATCCCCAGAGCAGTCATAGGGCAATTCCACAAAAAGGACTCGGCCCCTGAGCAGTGAAATCGGTGTTTCCAGATCTGATCCCTTCCTTCCACAAAGAATGCTCCTGTTGGGGTAGAGATGGCAACTCCACAGTTGAGCTGACGACAGACTACATTGGCATTGGCCATGTTCCAGTGGGAAGCACAGAGTGGTTTCCAGTCTCCAGAAATACTCATCTCCACTTGTCCCTC
>NW_006921627.1:12766716-12767160 GCF_000298275.1 Orycteropus afer afer
CTATGTACAACAGAACACAATACTGCCCAGTCACATGCCATCTTCACAATCCTTGCTATACTTAAGCTCATCATTGAAGTCACTCTGTCAGTCTGTCTTGTTGAGGGTCTCTTCCCCTTTTTTGCTGATCTCCACTTTACCAAGCATGATATCCTTCTCCAGGAAATGGTCCTTCTGACAACATGACCTAAGTAGGTGAGACAAAGTCTGGCCATTCTTGTTTCTAAGCAGCATTCTGGCTGCACTTCTTCCTGGATACATTTGTTTCTTCTTCTGGCAGTCCATGGTATTTTCAATATTCTTTGCCAACACTGTAATTCAAAGGCTTCAACTCTTCTTTAGTCTTCCTTATTCACTGTCCAGCTTTCACATGCATATGAGGCTTGGGTTAGGCACAACTTAGTCTTCAAAGTGACATATTTGCTCCTTAACACTTAAAAGAGG
>NW_006921627.1:12767603-12768182 GCF_000298275.1 Orycteropus afer afer
TTGGGTCTTGTGGACTTGTTTTAATTATTTCCAGCTTCAACCTTAGTTTGCCTGTGAGCAATTGATGGCCTCTTCCACAGTTAGCCCCTGGCCTTGTTCTGACTGATAAGATTGAGTTTCTCCACTACCTCTTTCCACAGATGTAGTTGATTTGATTCCATTTATTCCTCCTGGTGAGTTCCATGTACATAGTTGCCATTTATGTTGTTGAAAAGGGTGTTTAAAGAAAGTAAGTTGTTGGTCTTGCAAAATTATCATGCAATCTCTGGTGTTGTTCGTATCAGCAAGGCCATATTTTCCAACAACTGATTTTTCTTCTTCGTTTCCAGCTTTCTCATTTCAATCACCAGTAATTATCAATTCATTTTGATTGCATGTGTGATCAATTTCAGATTGCAGAAGCCAGGAAATACCTTCAATTTCTTTATCTTTGGCTTCAATGGTTGGTGCGTAAATTTGAATAATAGTCGTACCAAGTGGTCTTCCTTGTAGGCATAAGGATATTATCCTTTCACTGACAGGATTGTACTTCAGGATAGATCTTAAAAGGTCCTCCTGTTTGAATAGAAAAGTAAACTT
>NW_006921627.1:12769052-12770466 GCF_000298275.1 Orycteropus afer afer
CGTAGTGATAACTGCCTCGGAAACCCAAGGAGGGGTCGCTAGGAGTCGGGGCCGACTCGATGGCAAATAACAACAACAACAACATCCTGAAGTACAATTCTGTTAGTGATAGGATAATATCCATATGCCAACAATGAAGACCAGGAGCTCTGGTAGCATAGTGCCTAAGGCACTTGACTGTAAACCACAAGGCTGGCGGTTCAAAACCACCAGCCATTCCTCAGAAGGAAGGTTGGGCAATCTACTTCCATAGTGATACTGCCTCAGAAACCCAAGGAGGAGTTGCTGTGAGTTAGGTCTGACTTGATGGCACATAACAATAACAACAACACAATGAAGACCAATTGATACTGTTTTTGTTCTTTCTGTTCAGTGCCCTTGAGTCATTTCAAACTCATAGTGACCCTATGTACAACAGAATGCAACACTGCCCAGGCCTATGCTATCCTTACAATGTTAGCTATGCTTGAGCCCATAATTGTAGTCACTGTATCAATTCACCTTATTGATGGTGTTCCCCTTTTTTGCTGAACCTCTACTTTACCAAGCATGATATCCTTCTCCAGGGACTGATCTCTTCAGACAACATGACCAAAATATATGAGATGAAGTCTGGCCATTTTTGCTTCTAAGGAGCATTCTGGCTGTATTTCTTCCAAGACAGATTTGTTCATTCTTCTGGCAGTCCATGGAATTTTTAATGTTTTTTTTTTTTTTTCCAACACCACAATTCAAATGCATCAAATCTTCTTTGGTCTTCCTTAATCATTGTCCAATTTTGTCATGCTTATGAGGTTATTGAAAATACCATAACGTGGGTCAGGCTTACCTTAGTTTTCAAAATGGTATCTTTGCTCTTTAACAAAAGAGAACTTTTGGAGCAGATTTGCCCAGTGCAATTAGTCATCTGATTTCTTGACTGCTGCTTCCATGGGTAATGATTGTAGATGCAAGTAAAATGAATTCCTTGACAACTTTAATCTTTTCTCTACCTATTGTGATGTTGCTTATTGGTCCAGTTGTGAGGATTTTTTCTTTTCTTTATGTTGAAGTGTAATACATACTGAGGACTAGTCTTTGATCTTCATCAGTAAGTGCTTCAAATCATCTTCGTTTTCAGCAGCAAGGTTGTTTCATCTGCATAACACAGATTGTTAACGAGTCATCTTCCAATCCTGATACCATGTTCTTCTCTATGTAGTCCAACTTCTCAAATTATCTGCTCAGTATGAAGATTAAATAACTATGTTGAAAGCATACAACCCTAGCACACACTATAATACTACTATTGTTCAAACTTATGCCAGCCACTAAAACCAAAGTTGAAGAAATTGAAGATTTTACCAGTATCTACAGTCTGAAATTGATGAAGCATGAAATCAAGAAGCACTGATAAATACTGATGATTGGAATG
>NW_006921627.1:12772786-12773344 GCF_000298275.1 Orycteropus afer afer
TGCTTCTCTGCTGGGTTTGATAATTCATTGCAATGGCAACGTGGAACTCACAGACAATACTCATGATTATGGGGTTTATGAGGGCAGTAACAGTTTACAATTCATGTTCAGGAACACTCAGGATACAATTCTTTGATCATGACAACCTCCCCTCAACCATGCCCATAGGCATGCTACTCTTTGGCACTTGGCATCACAGCTTGGCCTCTGCCCTGCTCTGGCAAGTGTTATAAAACACTTTTAGCTCTGCTGATAGGTGGCCAGGGAGGCATCCCACTCCACCAGCAAGGCATCTGCCTGAAGACACTAAGTGTTCTTGCTCCTTGGGTTGGCAAGTCGCCAGCTGTGTCTCATGCTGGTCTCTGCTGCTGGTGTTTACTGCCAGGGTCTGATGCCAGGGTCACTGCTGCAGTATCTCTACCACAGTTTCTCTGCCACTGTTTCTCACTGCCTCAGTGCAGGAATCTTGGGTCCAAGGATATGTTCCACTCATGACTCTTCTCTCTTGATGGTAGTGAGATCCCCCTTTCTGCCTTTGAGATGCTGTGTTTTAAGCCT
>NW_006921627.1:12798965-12799500 GCF_000298275.1 Orycteropus afer afer
TCAGGAATCAAATGACATATTGCATTCGGCAGATCTACTGCAAAAGATCTCTTTAAAGTGTTCTAGAGAAAGCTATCACTTTGAGCACTAAGTTGTCGCTGACCTAAGCCATAGTAATTTCAATAGCCTCATATGCATGTTAAAGCTGGACAATGAATAAGGAAGACCCCAGAAGAATTGGTGCATTTAAATTGTGGTGTTGGTGAAGGTTACTGAATGTAGCATGAACTGCTAGAAGAACGAATAAATGTGTCTTAGAGGAAGTGCAAATGGAATTCTCCTTAAAAGTGAGCATGATCAGGCTTTGTCTCTCATACTTTGGTCATGCTGTCAGAAGGGACTAGTCTCTGAAGGCTATCACGCTGGGTAAAGTGCAGGGGCAGCAAAAAAGTGGAAGACCCTCAATGAGATGGATGGACACAGTGGCTGTAACAGTGGGATCAAGCATGGCAATGATTGTGATGGTGGTCAGGCTCTGGCAGAGTTACATTCTGTTGCACATGGGGTCGCTGTGACTTGAAAGTGACTCGAAGGC
>NW_006921627.1:12799600-12800207 GCF_000298275.1 Orycteropus afer afer
TCAGGAATCAAATGACATATTGCATTCGGCAGATCTACTGCAAAAGATCTCTTTAAAGTGTTCTAGAGAAAGCTATCACTTTGAGCACTAAGTTGCCACTGACCTAAGCCATAGTAATTTCAATAGCCTCATATGCATGCTAAAGCTGGACAATGAATAAGGAAGACCCCAGAAGAATTGATGCATTTAAATTGTGGTGTTGGTGAAGGTTACTGAATGTAGCATGGACTGTTAGAAGAATGAATAAATCTGTCTTAGAGGAAGTGCAAATGGAATGCTCCTTAAAAGTGAGCATGATCAGGCTTTGTCTCTCATACTTTGGTCATGCTGTTAGAAGGAACTAGTCTCTGAAGGATATCATGCTGGGTAAAGTGCAGGGGCAGCAAAAAAGTGGAAGACCCTCAATGAGATGGATGGATACAGTGGCTGTAACAGTGGGCTGAAGCATGGCAATGATTGTGATGGTGGTCAGGCTCTGGCAGGGTTTCGTTCTGTTGCACATGGGGTCGCTATGACTTGAAAGTGACTCGAAGGCACCTAACAACAGTACCATGAATACAACTAAGTCTTCTAAATTTGAAAGGTTTTAAAAGGTCCTCCTTTTTGA
>NW_006921627.1:12801441-12801958 GCF_000298275.1 Orycteropus afer afer
ATGGTGAGTAAAATAAGTCAATCTCAAAAGTATAAATATTGGATGATCTGACTTATATGAAATGATAAGAATAGGTAGATGTATAGAGATAAAAGATCAGGGCCAGAGGAAGAGAGAGAGGGAAAGTCATTGCTTAGCAAGTCATATTTTTATTTTTATAATGACGGGAAATGTGGCATCGATTAAGGGTAATGTTTCCATAATTGTGTACATGTTGCAAATGTGTTACCTATATTTTCACACACACATACACACACTCACTCACACACTCACAAATGTAGCTACTGGTGCTGCTTATGTATAACCAAATACCTTATGGGATTTGTTTTCCTGGTTCAGAGGTTTAGGGTCCTGGTTTCATGGGATAATACAGTCAATTGGCCTAAAATTGGTTTTGGTGTTTCTCATCTACTTCCTGGTTTACTGTGTAGTGCCTGGGGTCTTAAGAGCTTGCAAGTGGTCATCTAAGGTACAAAAATTGGTCTCTATTTGCCCGGACAGCAGAAGAAGGAGGGTC
>NW_006921627.1:12802058-12803346 GCF_000298275.1 Orycteropus afer afer
TTTATGTTGAGGTGTAATCCATACTGCAGACTGTAGACTTTAATCTTCATCAGTATGTGCTTCAAGTCATCTTCATTTTCAGCAAGCAAGGTGGTGCCACCTGCATATCACAGGTTGTTAGTGAGTCTTCCCCCAATCCTGATCCCTCATTCTACTTCTTATAGTCCAGCTTCTCGCATTATTTGCTCAGCATACAGATTATATTATGTAACAAGATGAAAAAGAATAGAAGAAGATATCTATTTCACTCAGATCCCTAAACTCTCCCTAAAATAAAATTTTGAATGATTAAGTATATATATTTCAAAATTGAATCATAGGTACATATAATAGAAAACTATTCATCCATAAAAGGAAATTAAATTCTGATACATTTTACAACATGGGTGATCCTTGAACATTATGGTGAGTAAAATAAGTCAATCTCAAAAGTATAAATATTGGATGATCTGACTTATATGAAATGATAAAAATAGGTAGATGTATAGAGATAAAAGATCAGGGCCAGAGGAAGAGAGAGAGGGAAAGTCATTGCTTAGCAAGTCATATTTTTATTTTTATAATGATGGGAAATGTGGCATCGATTAAGGGTAATATTTCCATAATTTTGTACATGTTGCAAATGTGTTACCTATATTTTCACACACACATACACACATTCACTCACACACTCACAAATGTAGCTATTGGTGCTGCTTATGTACAACCAAACACCTTATGGGATTTGTTTTCCTGGTTCAGAGGTTTAGGGGCCTGGTTTCATGGGATATTACAGTCAATTGGCCTAAAATTGGTTTTGGTGTTTCTCATCTACTTCTTAGTTCACTGTGTAGTGCCTGGGGTCTTAAGAGCTTGCAAGTGGTCATCTAAGGTACAAAAATTGGTCTCTATTTGCCCGGACAGCAGAAGAAGGAGGGTCCAGAATCTGAGGAGGAACTGGAATGCATGTTTAATTGCCTCCATGAACAACTGCCTCTTTTGCCATAAGACCAGATTAACTGGATGGTGCCTGACTATCATCACTGACCATTTTGATCAAAGATTCTATAAAAGAATCCTGATCAAAAGGGAAAAGTGTGGAATAGAATTTCAAATTCTCATGAAATTCAGACATTCTGGAGCCATTGAAGTTGAATGACTTCCCCTTGCTCAAACTATTATACTATTGCTCTGAGGTAATCTTTAAACCTGGAATCTTAAACTGAAACTATCCTTTGATGCCATCATTAAACTAAACAATAATCAAACCAAAGCAAACTCACTGCTGTCTAGTTGATTTGACTCATAG
>NW_006921627.1:12804091-12805090 GCF_000298275.1 Orycteropus afer afer
ACCAAGTAGCTCCTGATTGTTAGTTATCCACCTGGGGTATTTCTGTTGGGAGCAGCACAAAGTAATGTTCTGGGAAGTTCGCTCTCTCTCAGGTGTTTAGAATTCTGATGTTATGATTTGTTAGTTTGACCACAATGCCAGGCTCAAAAGGAGGCCTCCTAGAGGCAGAAGAAATCTCTCTGACTGTTGGCTGAGAAGGATGTGCTGCTGAAAGAGACACACACTCCTGAGAGACATGCGCTGCTGAGAAAGAGATGTAAGAGACTGGCATTGCTGAGTGAGACACTGAGGGACACACACTGCTTGGAGAGAGACTGTGAGAAACTGTTGGCTGAGAGACAGCAGGCTGAGAGAGACGGAGTGTTTTTCTTGAACTTGAATTGTAGCCTGGTGCTTCCCTAATAAACCCCATAATCTGTGAGTTCTGTGTGGCCACTGCAATGAATTATCAAACCCAGCAGAAAGACAGTGAGTGCTGTAGGAGGAACAGTTGGTGTCAGGGTTGGTGAAAGGGCTGGAGGGAGGCAGCATGTCTGGCCTTGCAGGAATAGGCCTTGGGCTACTGATGGTGATTCTGTCTTCCTCTTGTGCAGTTAGAGGAGGTCAGAAGATGTGGCCTCCTTGCCTTTTTAGCAGTCTCTTTAGTGGCTACTCTTGGAGTGGTAGAAAGATGGGTAGTACCCAGGTGAGGCCTGGGGGTCTGGTTTCTCTCTAAGCAAAGAAGGTACTATGACTCTTTGACTTTTTAACATAATCCATTCCCCCTTTCACTTTCCTCCCTAGTATTTTCTCTCGATGCCCTATACCTCAAATATCCCAAATGCTTCCTCTTAATGTCCTTTCAGAGTTAAGATTAAAGATCAATAAGCTTTAGAATCTGTAAATAATATTGGGGATGTTCAAGTATTGTATCTTTATTTTACACCTGAGAAGAGAGGAGTTTGGAGAGCAAATGCCTTGTTCAAACTTGCAGAGTTAGAAAGTAGGGTTGGCCTCTGG
>NW_006921627.1:12805951-12807281 GCF_000298275.1 Orycteropus afer afer
AGAGATCAATAAAGATCAAAGAATCATCCCTGAAGATCTGCACCTCCCCATTAAGGTGTAGAAAGTGACAAGGAGAGTGGGTTCAGGAGCTCCAGAGTTGGCAAAAATTGAGCTTCTGAGAGGGAAATAGTGAAAACAGGGGAGAGAGAGTAGGCTTCCAAGGAACCATCCCTGGAATTTCTGCACAGGTATGATGTTGAAGGAGGAAAAAGATATTTGACGGCAATATTAAGCATCATGCCTTTATGTTGTTTTATTCAAAACACAAACATCTTATCAGACATCACCATATTTTGTATCTTTATAGACTTGTCCCACATAGAGCTACTAATTTATATGAATTAATCTCCTAAAGCAAAATGAAAATTGCTGTCAAATATATCCTTATCCACTCTCTTGCTGTGTGGATACCCTGTGTTCTTAGGCAAGTTATTTATCAAATTAATCACTGGGAACCTTTCACAAACAGTTCCATTTTTTGTCCCCCATAGCTCAATGATAAGCCAATCTTACCACTCCATCTTCTTCTTTGCAATTATCTGTACAGAATTCTCTTAACTGTGAAAGTGGCATTAACCATAACTCACCTGGGGCCACAGTGCTACTCAGAAAACCTTATGCATCTTTTGCCAGCTCCCATTGCCACCTATCCCCAGTTGCTATAAGCCTCTTCTACTTTGGGCACAAATTTTACTTGTCTTCTTACTCTCAGTCTAATAAAAATCCAATTGCACTTCTCTTACATCATTGGAATCATCAGGTATAAATTCTATAATCTCTTATTATAAAACATACCAATTAATATTGCATCTATCACCAATTTGCCAGTGCATGGCTAAGTGTACCTCCAAAGCTTCAGGTTATATGGATACTGCTTTGAAAGAAAAAAGGTAGAGAGAATCTTTTCTAGTAACAGTGGAAGAAGGAGAACATCATGACTCATAGCATTTCACCTACAGTTCTCTGGTCCTTCCAGTCCAAGGGCTATGATTACTTATGTCTGAATCTGCAAAGGAGAATAAAAATGTAACAGAAATCCATAAATTCCTTTCTGATTTATTAAATGGGACCTCTACCCTCTACTTTTACTAACTCAGTTCACAACAGTGCCTCACTCTATACTTAAAAAGACATTCACTTCAACTAGTTCTCAGAAGAGAAGGGAAAGTTCTTCATTCCTATGATGGTTTGCAAATGTTCACCTTATAGGAAGTAAATTATAAGAATAAAGTTATAAAACTTTATTTTAATTGGGATGATTCAAGAACATAGTGTCTTGTCATGTAAGACCACTGGAGAAGGAAAGACCAGCAGATGAGCATTGTAATCA
>NW_006921627.1:12807531-12809250 GCF_000298275.1 Orycteropus afer afer
TGATATTCCTCTCCTGTACAATTCAACTCATCTAGCCAGATGGGTCCTGATCCCATACCAAAGTAGGCTCCGCGCTTGTGATCAAGGGCCCATCCACAGCCCAGCTGTCTGCATACAACATGAGCATCCTTTATGTCCCAGTTGTCATCACAGATGGTGCCCCACTGGCTCTGGTAAAAGATCTCCACTCTTCCAGCACAGTGACTGTCCCCGTTCACCAGGCGGAGTTGTGCACTCTCTGAGGAGAGAGAGGGTCATGTCAAAAGGGACATTTTACAGACATAAGAAAGGCTATTTTTTTTTTTTTTGGGACCCCGCACATGAGCAGTTAGTACTGCCCTTGGAGGTTGTAGAATCCACTGGGTTGGACAGGAAGTCACTGCACCTGGGCAGCAGCTGGGTCTGGTTTCCTACAGAAATAACATGAGCAGAGGTCTGTAGGGTTGAAGAACAGGAAACCAAATTTAGATGAAACAATCTAGTGAATGGAAGCTGCTATATAGATCCTATCAGTGTTAACCTTCTGATTATGGAGTTCTGCATAGGGTCTGAAGGAACTCTGGTGGAACTGTGGTTAAAGCATTGGGCTGCTAACCAAAAGGTCACTGGTTAGAACCCACCAGCCACCCCATGGGAGAAAGATGAGGCAGTCTACTTCTGTGAGACTTACAGCCGGAAACGCTATGGTTTTGACTTGATGGCAGTGGGCATAGGATCTGAGAAGGATATACTAGAAATGTCAGAATCTCTACTCTGAGTATTTGGTGGTGTCACTCTGAATGTGCAGAGCCAGGGAGTTTAGTCAAAGAGACACTTCATAAACTATACCCACTCATTGCCATTGCCTGGGGGCTAGAAGTCATTGATATGGAGCACAGAGCAAAGAGAATAGAGTCAGGAATGGGGCCTGCTCATCAGAAGGTTCAAGTAGCAGCCATAGATAACAGGGCCAATCAGATTTGTTCATCTTGTGTCATGTTCGGAGCTGAAAAGTGAATGGGCCATGAGACAGGTCATGCTTTACTTGTGATTTCAGGCTTTAGACTCCATATTTGGCTACATAATTTCAAATCATGTGCTCCCCTTTGAGTAGACTGGAAATCTCCCAGGAGAGATGATGTCAGATGGTATTGCCATCGGTCAGATTTCCCTGGGAATCACAGAGTATTGCTCCCTCCCCACAACAAATCTATACTTGGATTTCACTTCAGGAGTTGCTATTATTTGTAATAGCGTTATTGCATTGTGTGTATTCTGGACGAAACCAAATATGTATTCTAACCCCACCACAGAGCCGAGTTAAGTTATATTTCTGCTCTGAATTCATTTGAACAACAATTTGGACCCCCTGTGTTATTATTTTCTCCTTCTTACACATGAACAAGATAATAGAAAAAAAGGTTAAATCACTTCTCTCAATGTTGAATTTAAAGTTAACGGTGAAGTAGAGATTCAAAGCTAGACTTTTGCTTCCATGAAGAATGGAAGAGTTCACGGAAGTTTGATGCTTCTATGGGATAAAGCTAAGAAAGCTGGTTAATATAAAAAATTTTAAACATATCTGACATTTGTGGAAGGAATGTGGTCTAAATGTGCTAAAATTCCAAGGAATGGAGATCTTTCAGAGTTTAGTTCAGGAGCTACAGTTGCTTTTTCTCTAATGGAATTTCTTAATTCAGTGAAAGGGTTAAAGTTGCCCTAGGAAAGGCAGGTGGCTGC
>NW_006921627.1:12809496-12810971 GCF_000298275.1 Orycteropus afer afer
TAGGAACAGAGGTGAAGCAGAGGTAGACTTCCTTTAAGACTTGTTCCAGATGAGTTCTGGGTTGAAATCTGATATATGAGTAATTTGAGAGCTCTGGTGGCCTAATGCCTAAGACATTTGACCACTGACCAGAAGGCTGGTGGGTTTACCACCAGCCATCCTCAGAAGGAAGATTGGGCAATCTACTTCCATATTGACACAGCCTTGAATCCAACTTGAAGGCAGTGAGTTTGGTCTTTTTGGTTTCTCCTGCCTGCCTGGTGTTTGTGTGTGTGTGTGTGTGTGAATCTTTCAGGTGTTTTTATTTACAGTTTCTAGTATTGTATTAGAACAATTATCTGCATATAAAGATATGAGACATGACAAATTATCAAAGTGAAAAAAAAGAAGATAAGAGAAGGTAGATAGATGCACAAAAGAAAAAGACATTGGAGTTAACTAACATATTACTTCATGATCAGTGTATTCTAGCTCGGAGGATTTTTGTTTTCTTTATGTTGAGACATAATCAATACTGAAGGCTCTAGTCTTTGTTCTTTATCAGAGAGCTTAAAGCCCTCTTTGCTTTCAGCAAGCAAGGTTATGCCATCTGCGTTTCATAGGTTTTTAATGAGTCTTCCTCCAATCCCGATGTTACCTTCTCCATATGGCAAGCTTCTTGGGTTTTTTTGCTCAACATACAGATTGGATAAGTATGATGAATGGATATAACTCTGACACACTCTTTTCTGATTTTAAACCATTGTTTTAAACCAAGTATCCCTTTGTTCTGAATGACTGCCTCTTGATCTATGTATAGGTTCCACATGAGCACACTTAAGTGTTCTGGAATTTCTATTCTTTGCAATGTTATCCATAATTTACTATGATCCACACAGTCAAATGCCTTTGTGTGGTCAATAAAACATAAGTAAGCATCTAGAATTCTTTGCTTTCAGCCGATTTCCACTTCATATCCAATGCTATCCCTCATTACATGTTCTCTTCTGAATCTGGCTTGAGTTTCTGGCAGTTCCCTGTTGATGTACTGCTACAACCATTTTTGAGTTACCTTCAGCAGAATTTTACTCATGTGTTGTATTAATTATATTATTCAATAATTTCCACATACTTTTGGATCACCTTTCTTCGGCATGGGCACAAATATGGGTCTTTTCCAGTCCATTGACCAGGTAGCTGTCTTCCAATTTTCTTGGCGTAGATGGATGGATGAGCACCTTCAGTGCTGCATCTGCTTGTCAAAACATTTGAATTTATATTCCGTCAATTACTGGAGGCTTCTTTTTGCCCAATGCCTTCAATGCAGCTTGGACATCTTCTTTCAATATGTCAGTTCTTGATCATATGCTACCTCCTGAAACGGTTGATTGTCAATCAATTCCTTTTGGTACAGTGCTTCTGTATATTCCTTCCACCTTCTTTTGAAGTTTCCAGTGTCATTCAATATTTTGCCCATGTTGTTGTTGTTTTTAGGT
>NW_006921627.1:12816781-12862819 GCF_000298275.1 Orycteropus afer afer
CCTCAGAAGGAAGATGGGGGAATCTACTTCCATAGTGATACTGCCTCAGAAACCCAAGGAGGGGTCGCTATGAGTCAGGGGCGACTCGACAGCACACAACAACAACAACAACATGGCAAACTTACAGACAAGTGGAAATTATCTCTCAGAAATAATTATATGCTTATTTGAGTGAGGTGTGAATTTTCTTAGCTTAGTGAGAAATTCATTCACTGCTCTCATAGCTGAAGAGACCACGAGGGAATAAGAGACAATATTTTATTTCATTTTTAGAGACCACATCTATGCCTCTGAGCCAGTAATGCCTGGAATAGGACAATCTTCATCAACATATAGCCAAAACTCAAGGAACTGGAAGTTCCAAGACATATAGTTAAGGAGTGGCGAGCAGAACTTCTTCCTCCTGTTGGGAAGGTTAGAAATTTCCCCAAGGAGCAGAATGGAGGTTTCTTAGTGTAGGGCCTTGAAACAGGGAGAAAACATGTAATAGAGGAGAGAGAGATCAGTGTATTTCTGAGACAGTTAGGACCAAAGTTCACATTAAGAAGAGCTGACTCTCCAGGCATGTGGGTAGAATATTCTTATTTTGGAGTTTAAATATGGATATCTGGGACTCCCCAGGATTAGGGATTCCTCAGATTTCATATAGGTTCTGAGAGAAATACAAGGGAGAAATTGAAAATAAGGATGTTCACCAGCAGAGTTCTTCCAGAATAGCAGATTTTAAAGGATGTCACAAAGTCCAGAGTGGTGCAAATGGTTCATGCTGCTGACTGCTAACTGAAAGGTTGGAGGTTCAAGTCTACCAGAAGTGCCTCAGAAGAAGGGCCTGGTTTACTCCTGAAAAGATCAGTCACTGAAAACACTATGACCCACAGTTCTACTCTGACACACTGGGCTTACCATGAGTCTGAAATGACTTGACAGCAACTGGTTTCTTACAGGAAGCCAAAGAACAAGCTTAAACACCCCACTGAGGCAGGGAAAAACTAAGAGAGGCACATCCTGTAGTCTGCAAGGCTAGATCCATGTTCTGCCTTCGACATTAATATCAATTAACCCATGAATACCTACGAATGGCGTCAGTTTTCTATGCTGTACAATGGTTTGGAGAGCCATCAACTCAAAGGGCAAATATCACAGGCAGGCAGATTAAGTTTGCCAAGAACTCAGTGCTGGGGATCGACTATATAGTAAAGCAGTAAAATACATGAGTTGTGGGTTTGTGGGGGAAAAAAAAAGAAAATCAAAGTCAGGCTCAGCTGCAGGTGCAGGGTTATCTAGGGTGTAACTATAGATTGAACACATTGGGAGGGCTTTCTTCATAGGCAGCAAGGTTTCCATCTGTCCATACACACATATCATCACCACCACCTCTGCCACCAAAGACAACAGCATAGCTTAAGAGAGTGTGAGTTCTATGGACTTGTATCTAAAAAATTGACTTCCACTGGGCAGACATATTCGTGTTCTCACCTCTAGCCTTCATACACTCTTCAAATTCCCCTCAACCATTATTTCATTCTTTCTCTCTCTCACACACACACTTACATATGCACACACACACACACACACACACACACACTTCAGTCCATAGCCTAAGAGAGAAATAGCAAATTCCTAGTGGAGGGAGACATACTATCAAGTAAAAGAAGTACAGATCAAGGACTCAACATGAGGTCGTCACTTAGTCATGATCCAACATGAGAGAACTGGGAAGTGATTAAACATTCTCTGGGCTTGTAGATGTTGGGAAGAGTTAAAAATAGACTCAGCTCAATCTGGGAACAAATTTTATATCTCTGTAATAAATCACTGCTGACTGTGAAAAACATAGACCCCCATTCCCTCAAAGAAAATACAACAATTATTGCTACTAAGGATCACATATGGTCAAAATCAAATGATCATAATGGGGCTTTATCTGTATGATCATTCCTCGATCCCTGGAGCTAACCGAGTGTTGCTGCTGATTTTAGAAAGTGAGGCTAGCCTTACCTTGAACATCCACTGGGACACTGAAGAGGAGAAAAACAATTCCCCGGAGAAAGTGATGTCCACTCATGGTCATTCTGATCCTCCTGTCTTTAGGTCACAGCCTTAATATCCTCAAGTTATATAACGACTCCTCCCAGCTCTTATTGGGGGCTTGTAAAGCAGGAAGGGGATTATATAGCCCCATGCCCTGACATCATCATCTTGCACAGCCAATGGAAGCTCTATTAAACATTTTCCCTACCATCAAGGACGTACAACAGAAACTTTATGAAATTCAAACACCAATTAGATACTGAATCTAAAATATCTCCTTATATGAGATGCAAAGTTTTATGATGTCAGATGTCTTTCTGTCCCTGAGGCTGATACAAAAAAAATACATCAAAACAAATGTGGCTTTCTTTCCTTTACCCCAGGGGTCCGGCTCAAAGGCTAGTTCTGCTCAGCTGTGGGATCAGTTAAGTGTACTGTTTATGGGTCAGCCCTATCATCCCCTGGCCCCAAGAAATGACATTTTTTATTTAATTAGAGCTGCGTCTCCAGTGCCATTGAGCTACATGACCAAAGTGTCGTGGCTGCAGAGAAGTAAGAAGTGCCTAAGAATAAGACTGAAAGGTCAAGTGAGTGGGAAACTGGAATTAGAGAAATGAAAACTTCTCAGGTGAATGAAAAGAAGGAATATGATTATTGGGCTTCTAGGCTAGGTTTTCTTCTCTTTTCATTTCTGGCTAAATAAAAGTTCATGAAGCTCTTGGGCTCCCCACCTCTTGATTGGAATAGGTATAGCCTGTCTTTTCTTTTCCCCACATCACAGAAAACCTTTGCCCCTAGACTATGATGACCAGTATAGACACTTCATCTAGGTTTAAATTCCTCTCTCCTGGGATATGCAGGAGCTGCAGATTATAAATTAGTCATGTGATTAATCCCCATTTTACAATGAGGCCGTCTGCTCCTAACAATTAGTCTTCAGAAAGACAGAATGGGTGCCTACCTTCTCCTGGGTCTTCCTTTTCAACAGTTCATTCCCTATGCTTCCTACTTTCCCCTTCATTTTCATATAAGCTAATTACCCCACTTTTGCATTCTACTTAACCTCTGAATTGGAGCTCTGGTGGTGTAGTGGGTAAGGTATTTGGCTCCTAATCAGAAGGCCAGCAGTTCAAACCCACCAGCTGTTCCACAAAAGGAAGATGAGGCAATCTACTTACATAAAGATTTATAGCCCTGGAAACCCAATGGAGGTCTCTAGGAGTTGGAATTGACTCAATGGCAGTGTTTCTTTTCTTTTCTTTTCTTTTAAACTTAACCTCTATATACAATGGCTTTCATTACAGAGTTTGGAAATGGAATCAGTTTTACACAAGTTGTTCATCTCACCCCTACTATCAATAAAACAAATACCTTTTTAAAAAAATCATTTTTAAATTTTATTTGCTATTTCCATAGGATCACCATGAGTCAGAATGAACTTGATGGCAGTGGGTTTGGTTTTGGGTTTTGCTGCATGTATTTTCAACACCAACAAAATAAATCAAATTTTTCAATGCTGGGTAAATAAATAAATAAATAAATAAAATAATTTCCATTTGTTGCAGAGAAACAAAGGTGCAGGTTACAGAAATCACAAGTATAGACTGTGAGAAATATGTAAAATATGTGTAGATTTTGTACCATGCATGATACATAGTAAGCTTTGAATTAATAATTGTTATTCAGCAAATATTTATAACACATCTATGACATGTTATTGTTTATTGATCATATATTAGATGCTGGGGAAAAGTGTTAAATATGTCAAACTGTCTCTGACCTCCAGTTTAGCAGTGAAGACTGGTAATATACAAATAAATAAATAGTTACTGTAGATATAAAAGGAGTTATTGAGAAAAGCAAAGTGAGCAATGCGATTGTAGAACGTGTGTTGTTGTTATGTGCCCTCGAGTCAGACCTGACTCATAGTGACCCCTCCTTGGGTTTCTGAAGCAGTATCACTACAGAAGTAGATTGCCCAACCTTCCTTCTGAGGAAGGGCTGGTGGGTTTGAACCACCAGCCTTCTGGGTAGCAGTCAAATGCCTTAGGCACGATTGTAGAATAGGAAGAATAAAATCCAGCCAGAAGCTGTGGGAGTGGGGACGTAAGGGGTGGGAGGCTATGAAGGACATTTCCCCACCAAAATCTATGTTTGAGCTGAGATCTGAAGGACTAAAGGAAATCTGAGGGACCAGAAAAGCATTCCAAGCAGCAATAGAGCACAGAGAAATCCCAGAAGAAAGTGTATTGCTTTTTACAGGATCTTAGAGAAAGCCAGGGAGGCTTTGAAGCATAAAGAGCAAGGAGGACAGAGGAAAGGGTTGCTGCAGAAAAGCAGGCTAATGTGGATCACAAAGAAGCTTGTAAACCATGTCAAAAACAAAACAAAACAAACCAACAGCTAGAATTTTATCTTAATTGCAATAGGAAGCCTCAAGTGGTGGTTTTATATTTTAGGAGATTATTATATTCATTATCTAGTGCTTGTTGTTGTTAGGTGCCCTCTTGTCGTTTCCAACTCATAGCGACCCCATGCACAGCAGAAGGAAACACTGCCCCACTCCGTGCCAGCTCATGATCCTTGCTATACTTGAGCCCATTGTCACAGCCACTGTGTCAATCCATCTCGTTGAAGGCCTTCCTCTCTTTTGTGGACCCTCCACCTTACCAAGCATGACATTCTTCTCCAGGGAATAGTCCCTTCTGACAACATGACCAAAGTAGGTGAGAGAATTCTGGCCATTTTCTCTTCCAAGGAGCATTTCAGGTGCACTTCCTCTAGGACAGATCTGTTAGTTCTTTTAGCAGTCTATGGTACTTTCAGCATTCTTCGCCAGCACCACTATCTAGTGCTAGTATAACAGAAATGCCACTAATGGGTGGCTTTAACAAACAGAAATTTGTTTTCACAGTTTGGGAGGTTAGAAGTCTGAATTAAGGGTGCCAGCTCTAAAGGGCATCTTTCTCTCTCTGCGTCAGCTCTAGAGAAAGTCCTTGTCCCTTCAAACTTCTGTTCCTAGGCTGTCTTCATGTGGCTTGGCATCTTTCTCCCCTCTTCTCTGCTCTGCTCTCATGTTTAATCTCTTTGATATCTCAGATGAGATTGATTCAAGATATACCCTACACTAATGCTGCCTCATTAACATAACAAAGGCAACCCATTCCTAAATGGGATTATAACCACAGATTTTTGGGGGGACACAGTTCAACCCGTAACAGTTATTCTATGTGATTCTTATATTCTCTATGACTGATATATGATGCAGGTAGACTCTGATAATATATTTGCAGTTATGTGATACTTAAGGGAAAAATTAATATAAAATAAATGTCATAGTTTTTGAGTATTCTATCCAATTAAATAGGAACTCTGGTAGCATAGTGCCTAAGGCATTTGACTGCTAACCAGAAGCCTGGCAGTTCAAACCCACCAGCCACTCCTCGGAAGGAAGGTTGGGCAATCTAATTCTGTAGTGATACTGCCTTGGAAAGTCAAGGAGGGGTTGCTATGAGTCGGGGCTAACTCAAGGGCACATAACAACAACAACAACATCCAATTAAATGAGGTTCTGACCACTTGGATGGAAGAACATCTAATGTCAGTCATTATGGGAAGGAGGTGGGATGAGGGTGTGGAGGATGCTGTTCCTTAGTTTATAGTCATACCTATCACCATCATTGCTCCTCTGGGTTTTTCAGACTGGTCCTTCTCCACCCTGCTAGCAATGCTGCCTTGTATTCACAATGGCTTTTAGAAGGGTCAGATTTTAAGGAGTTATTTGTTGGTATGTTAATATGACTTAATAAATACATCAATACATAAGTTAAAAATATATATATATCACCTTGTATTTTCTGCATAAACTCTAATATTACAAAATTGCCCCACAAATGAGTTAAGTTGCAGTGTCAATTATTCATCAAATCATTTTGATAATTTTCTGAGTTTTAGAAATGGCTGTGATTTTTCACTTAATGAAGCTGTCACTAGCCATGTAAAGCCTATCTGAGAGCTGAGATTTAATTTGTTTTAGGGAACAGTGTAAAACTCTTCTGGCTTCTACTTTATATTAGTCCTTTTGATAAGTTGAAAACTTCTTAACATTAGTGATATTTTTCTTGGTGCCCTTCCTTAGTTTCTGTTGATTTTAATGCCAATTACATTAAAAAGTTTTTAAAATACTGCCTAAAAATTTTATTTATTCGATATCTTCATTATCTATAAGGGCAAAGTGATCATTTTTGGAATGCCATATTTAATATGACAGAATCTAATGTTTTTGCTGGATGAGAGGCAGGGCATCCTGATGGTTAAAAGTGTGGGATCAGTTGTGGGCTGCCTGGGTTTGAATCCCAGTTCTGCCACATAAATTTTAAGTAATTTTTATCCCTTAGTTTTCTCATCTGTATAATTGGAGTGATCATACAAATTACAATATCAAAATGAGTTAAAATACTAAGAAGTGTGCCTGGGATAGAATTAAGCACAGTAGAAGTGTTAGATCTCATCTCTATTAACACAATTAATATTACCAATGTCTATGAAAGATGAGTGTTTTTTCAGAGGATTTTAGGGCAACTTTGAGGTGAAATTAAACAGGTTTCCTCTGAACTCCTTGCCCTACTCCAAATCACCGTTAGGGTCTGTCCATCCATTATGGCCTTCTTTTCAGGGGAGAGGGAAAGCCTAACATATTGTGAATCCACCCATTGCCATCTGGTTAGTTCCAATTCATAGGGACTCTATAGAACAGAGTAGAACTGCCTCATAGGGTTTCCAAGGTTGTCAATCTTTAGGGAAGCAGACTACCTCATCTTCCTCCCATGGAGCAACTGGTGGGTTTGAACTGCCAACCCTCTGATTAGCAGCCGAATGCCTTAACCACTGTGCTTGCGGAAGTCCTGTGACTCCCAGAGTTCCTACCCAATCCCTGTGGCCACCAGGACTGCCCAACTCCTGTTCTCCCATTTGATACAAGGCTTTCTCAAAGCCAAGTCTTCTAGGGGTTGGGATTCCAAAAATAAACATGAGAGGGCAATTTGTGGGATTTGCTTGCCTGGGGTGGGTAGGCAAATTCCAGGGAACCACATTTTCACTATGCAATTCACTATGATAGAAACCTTAAGTTTCTATTGTTTTCATGAGGAACATGATTTCTCCTGCTAGGGTTTGGCCTTGGTCAGCTTGGGGGACAAATGGAGACACACTGTGCATAAAAGTCAGGGCAACTTGCCTAATGGGCTGGAAGTCAGGAAGACACCAGGACAGCTCTGTGGGAGTGCCCATTCAAAAGGTACAAGGCTTGGAAGGTGCACAGAGAGGACTGTTCAAGCTCTCTGAGATTCACTGGGGGAGCCAATGGCAATGCCTGGGGTTGGTCACATGAAGAATGAACAGCAGTGGAAACATCTACCAGAACAGACACTACCTAATAGTATTGAACAAAGTTCTAGAACATCCCAGTTCAATCATCAATCAATCCTTACTTCTTGTACTGGGAAAAGATCTGGAGGTCTGAGGAATGAGCCAGGGTAGTCAGGGCCTTGAAGTGGGGACAGGGAAAGTTGGCCAGTCTTAACAATCTTTACAACTGCTCTAGTGCAGACCAGCTGAATATTAGTTCTCCTTCCATGTGTTCCCAACAATTTCAGCACAAACATCCTAGCTTAATATCCATCCATCACATGTGTCCTCTAGATGTCTTCCTGTACAGGAAACCACAGTCAGGAAAGGCACTGGTACTGCCCATTTCCTGAAAACCAGTATGCCTTCTGGTTCCCCATCTAAAGCGAAGTCCTGCCTTCTCTGTGCTGGATCATCCATGACTCCATTTCATATCAATGAATACACTTCCATCCCATTCATTCATTCATTCCACAAACATTCACAACCCCTGATGGTGTTAGGACAGGAAAGATTTTAAAAAATATATTGTACCATTATTGCTTGTTGTGTGCACTAATTTGGGTCATGAGATTTCACTTGTAAATCTGCAATTTCTTTACCTTTCTTCCAAAATAAAAAATTATCTGAAAACAAAGTTCTTCCATCACTTTATGAAAGCTCATTCAGTGGTCAAACACCATAAATTTGGTTAAATACCATATTGATGATATTTATTTATCATGCCATAACAGATATATTAATGTTTGATTAGGGGGTATTGCTCCCCTGTTAGGATGTTATGTAATAGAGGGCTGTGTTTCTAGCAGCATCAGATCATCTTGGAATTGTTAGAGATACAATTTTCAGGCCCCACCACCAAACATCGTTACACAGAAATAATAACACTTTGAGAAATAATAGCCTTTTAGGCCTTCCAAAAGGCCTGTGTTTTTGGAGCCAGGGATGATTACAAAGTGTATCTTGGCTGGCCCTAAAACAAAGAAGCACTTAGCAGTGTCTTAATGAAGCCTAGAACTGAAACATTCAGTGTAGACAGTTCTAGCTGTAAGGAAGGGAAGAAAAGAAAATTTCATTCTTCTGATTTCTCATTCTTTCTGTAACAGCAGAGAAAGTCATATCTAAGTTAATTATCAAACCATGCTGTTATTTGAATCAATAAGCTGCTAATTGTGAGGATAGGCAGCTTCTATCCTGTTAACATATAGACACACATAGACACACACACACACACACACACCATGAGTATATCCTGAGTTTGTAGTAATATTTTAGGAGCTCTGGTAACATAGTGCTTAAGGCACTTGACTGCCAACCAGAAGGCTGGCGGTTCAAACCTACCAGCCACTCCTTGGAAGGAAGGTTGGGCAATCTACTTCCGTAGTGACACTGCCTCAGAAACCCAAGGAGGGGTCGCTATGAGTCAGGGCCGACTCGACAGCACTTAACAACAACAACAACTAATATTTTATTTTCAATTTCAGTTCAACAACATATGGTATATTCCAGTCTTCCATCTTTCCAGTTTTTCTTCTATTACTGAGGTTTTCTTTTTTTTTCTGGCCAAAATATTATTAAGTTTTATGAATTCTTTATATATTTTGGATATAGGTTTATATGTCATATCTGACATGCACAGGTGTATATGAAGGTATACATGTCAGATATATGTGCTATGAATACTTTTTCCTAGTCTTGTGGTTTGCCTTTTCATTTTTTAATATTTTCTTTTGAAGAGCAGGTTTTAAAATCTAATATAGTATTTCTTCTTTTCTTTTATTTTTTAGTTATCTAGTGCTACTATAACAGAAATACCCCAAGTGGATGGCTTTAACAAGCAAAAATTTATTCTCTCACAGTTTAGGAGGCTAGAAGTCTAAATTCAAGGCACTAGCTCTAGGGAAAGGCTTTCTCTCTCTGTTTTCTCACAGTTTAGAAGGAAGCTCCCTGGCTCCTTTCAGCACCTGTGGACCCCATGTTCCTTGAAGATCTCCACGTGTCTTGGCAGTAATATTCCCCTGGGGCTAGGAGGTTCCCAGTGCAGAGATCGTGGGTCCAAAGGACATGTTCTACTCCTGATTCTTTCTTGGTAGTAGTAGGTCCTTCTCTCTCTTCTCGCTTCTCTCTCCTTTTACCTTTTGTGAGGTATTAAGTGATGCAGGCCACACCTGAGGGAAATTCCCCTTACATAGGATCCAGGCTGATTATATCATCATTGCATCATTGCATAACTGCCATATGACATCATTACATAATTGCCAAACCACTGAGAATTATGGACAAGCCACGTTGACACATATTCTGGGAAACACAATTCAATCCATGACATTGCTATTGCTTTTTGTGTTCTATTGAAAAATGTTTTGCTATCCCAAGGTAGTGATAATTTTTCTCTGAAGTTTTCTTTTAGATATTTTCATGTTTAAGCTTTTATGTTTCTATATATGATCCCCTCACAGTTCTATTTTCTACCCTTTCAATATGGTGCAAAGCAAGGGTCAAGGTTGTTTTTTTTTTTTTTTTTTTTAATCCTTATATAAATATTTTGATGGGAAGAGTTCAATATTTGTGCCCATTCCAAAGAAATGTGATCCAACAGAATGTGCAAATTATGGAACAATGTCATTAATATCACATGCAAGTAAAATCTTGCTGAAGATAATTCAAAAACAGTTCCAGTAGTATACTGACAGGGAACTTCCAGAAATGCAAGCTGAATTCAGAAGAGGATGTGGAACAAGGGATATCATTGCTGATGTCAGATGGATCTTTTTTGTTCTTGTTTTAGGTACAAATGTACAAGCAGAATTTGAAGGTTTTTAAATCTAATATAGTATTTTTTTCTTTTCTCTTATTTCTTAGTTTCTAGTTATCTAGAAACATTTGGTTTCACTCCCCAATTACCATCCTTAACCCTGACCCACTTTCTCCTCTCACTTTCCAGTGACCCCCCCCATCCCTGTGCCCTTCTTAGTAATGCACTGCTATCTGTCCAGATTTTCCTCTGTGTGACTGTTGCCCCTCTTATAACCCATGGCTGATTGCTTCAAGGGATGTATCGCCATAGAGTAGGTGGGTGCATCACCCTGGGGTGTGTGTTCTGCATGTAAGTCTTATTACTGTTGGGCTGAGAGCCCGCTCTTGGGAGTGAGTTTTACCCAGGCCCAAAGTGTATCCCAGGGCTGTAGTCTTGGGGGTCCCACCAGACTCCATCTGACCAGTAATTCTGGTCATTATTGTGTTTTTGAATTTTGTTCTACTTTTTTTCTCCCACTCTATCCAGGATCTCCAGTTTTGATCCCTTCCTGAGTGGTTGTCATTGGTAGCTGGGCACCATTAGTTCTTCTGGTCTTGAGGTCCATCATATCCTGGGGCTGATAGTTTCCAAATGCCCTTGGTTTTCTTCACTTTTCTTCGCTTCTGACAAAAGGAGACCATTAGCCGCATGTTAGATGGCTGCTTGAATACTTTTAAGACCCCAGTCACTACTCACCAATGTAGGTTGTGGAACAAGGTTTTTATGTATTATGTTGTGCCATTTGAGCCTGGAGTCCCCCAATACTATGGTCTTGAGTCAGCAGATCAGGTGGTTCTCTCTCCCATGGTGTCTGGCTATCTATGAGGGATTTCTCCATGTCTGTCTTCTGTTGCTTCTGTAATGATTGCAGTTATTTTGTATCACTAGTGTCTGTGCAGGATTATCCTTAGCTGAATCTATCATTGGTCTAGAGTATATTCCTGTTCACCAACCCCATCTGATCTTCTCAGTTGTCTATGTATTTTTCTGTAGCCTGGTGTTTGGTGTTAGTGGTAATGCAATATTGTGGATATCCTGTATTAGCCTCTGTCATCTATATCTTATGTGCACAATTGGGTGTCCTCCCTTTCCCCAATGTTATCATGCTGGTCACAGACTCTTTCCATACCATTCCTTCCTTTACCCAAATCAGGGTGTGGCCCCCAACTAGTCCCAAATTATCCCCTCCCCTTCCCTCCCATCCCTGGTAACCTACAAAGTGAGTTCCCTTCCCTAAGCAAACCCTTTCTTGACTTTTTACAGTAATGGGCTCATACAATATTTGTCCTTCTGTGATCAACTTATTTCACTCAGCATAATGTCCTCTAGGTTCATCCATGTTGTGAGATGATTCCCATATTCTTCATTGTTCTTTAATGTAGAATAGTATTCCATTGTGTGAATGTACTGTAATTTGGTTATCCATTCATCTCTGATGGGCAGTTAGGTTGTTTCCATCTCTCTGCTATAGTGAATTGTGCTGCCATGAACATGGGTGTGCATACGTCTGTTCATGTACTGTCTCTCACCTCTTTAGGATATATTCCTAGTAGTGGAATTGCTGGTTCAAATGGTATTTTTATTTTCAGTTTTTTAGGGAAACATCATACCATTTGTCACAATGGTTGTACCATTTTATAGTTCCACCAGCAGCGTATGAGAGTTTCAATCTTTCCACAACCTTACCAGCATTTATTATTTTCTGTCCTGTTGAACTTTGCTATTATTGCTGGGGTGATTTTATATCTCACCAATGTTTTGATTTGCATCTCTTTAATGGCTAATGATCATGAACAATTCCTCATATGTTTGTTGGCCACCAGCATATCATATTTAGTGAAGTGTCTGTTCATGTCCCTTGCCCATTTTTTAATTGGATTGTTTGTCTTTTTGGCATTGAGGTGTTGAAGGTTTCTATAAATTTTGGAAGTAAGTCCATTGTCAGATATGTCATAGGCAAACATTTCTCCCAATCTGTAGGTTCTCTTTTTACCCTTTTGGTGAAGTCTTTCGATGCACATAAGAATTTAATTTTTAAAAGGTCCCAGTCATCTAGCTTCTTTTCCATTCTTGTGCATTCTGGGTTATGCTTGATAGTCAATTTATGCCATAAGATTAGGGCCCCTAGGAGCTCTGGTAGCATAGTGGCTAAGGCACTTGGCTGCTAACCAGAAGGTTGGAGGTTCCTACCCACCAGCCACTCCTCGGAAGGAAGATGGGGCAATCTACTTCCATAGTGATACTGCCTCAGAAACCCAAGGAGGGGTTGCTATGAGTCAGGTCTGACTCAACAGCACATGACACCAAAGATTTGCTCCTATTTTATCTTTGATGAACTTTATAACATTTAAGTCTTTGATTCAACTTGAGTTTGTTTTTGTGTATGGGGGTGAGGTATGGGTCTTGTTTCACTTTTCTGCAAGTGGGTATCCAGTTGTGCCAGCACCATTTGTTAAAGAGGCTATCTCTTCCCTATTTAATGGTCTTGGTCCTTTGTCAAAGATCAGCTGTCCATAGATGGATGGGTCTATTTCTGGTTTTTTTATTCTGTTCCATTGGTCTGTCTATCATTGTACTAATACCATGTTGTTTGGCTACTGTGGCTGTATAGCAGGTTTTGACATCTGGGAGTGTGAGGCTTCTCACTTTGTTCTTCTTCAGTAGTGCTCTCCTATCTGAGGTCTCTTTCCTTTCCATATGAAGTTAGTAATTGGTTTTTCCATGTCCTTAAAAAGTGTTGTTGGTATCTGGATTGGGATTGCATTAAATGTGTAGATTGCTTTGGGTAATATTGATATTTTCACAATATTCAGTCTTCGTATCCCTGAACAAGGCAGATTCTTCCATTTACGTAGATCCCTTGGAGTTTCTTGTAGTAGTGTTTTATAGTTTCCTTTGTATAGATCTTTTGTGTCTCTGGTAAGATTATTCTTAGATATTTTATCTTTTTGGTAGCTATTGCAAATGGTATTGTTTTCCTTATTTATTTTTCAGAGGACTCTTTGTTGATATAGAGGAATCCAACTGAGTTTTGTATGTTAACCTTGTATCCTGCCACTTTGCTGAACCCTTTTACTGGTTCCAGTAGCTTTTTTTTGCTGAGTCTCTTGGGTTTTCTATGTATAGGATCATGTCATCCACAAATAGAGATGGCTTTACTTCCTCTTTGCCAATTTGGATGCCTTTTATTTTTCTTTCTTGCCTTATTGCCCTGGCTAGGACTTCCAATACAATGTCAAATAGGAGTGGGGATAGAGGGCATCCTTGTCTGGTTTCTGTTTGCAAGGGGAATGCTTTGAGTGTTTCTCTGTTAACAATAATGTTGGCTGTTGGCTTTGCATATATGCCCTTTATTATGTTGAGGAATTTCCCTTCTATCCGTATTTTGCTGAGAGTTCTGAACAGACATCGGTGTTGGGTTTTATCAAATGCCTTTGCTGTGTCCATTGATATGATCATATGGTTGTTTTGTTTTGTTTATGAGGTGGATTACATTGATTACTTTTCTGATGTTGAACCATCCTCGCATACCAGATATGAATCCCACTTGGTCAGAATGTATTATTTTTTTGATATGTTGTTGAATTCTGTTGGCTAGGATTTTGTTGAAGATTTTTTCATGTATATTCATGAGGGATATCGGCCTGTAGTTTTTCTTTTTAGTGGTGTCTTTCCCTGGTTTTGGTGTCAGTGTTATACTTGCTTTGTAAAATGAATTTGGAAGTATTCCATCTTTTTCTATGTTCTGGAATAGCTTGAGTAGTACAGCTGTCAACTCTCCCCTGAAAGTTTGGTAAAATTCTCCATCAGGACCATGACATTTTCTTGTGGGAAGTTTTTTTTTTTTATGAACTATTCAATTTCTTCCTTTGTTATGGGTTTTTCAAGTATTCTATCTCCAACTGGGATAGTTTAGGTAGGTCTTGTGTTGCTAAAAACTTGCCCATGTCTTCTAGGTTCTTGAGTCTGTTGGAATACAGTTCTTCATACTATTCTGTCATTATCTTTTTTTATTTCAGTTGGTTCTGTTGTGATGTCACTCTTTTTGTTTAGTGTTTTTGCTATTTGCATCTTCTTTCTTTTCTTTTGTTAGATTTGCCAATGGTTTGACAATTTTGTTAACCTTTTTGAAGAACTATCTTCTTATTTTGTTGATTTTCTTTATTTATTTTTTTTGTTTCTCTTTCATTTATTTGTGCTCTGATCTTTATTATTTCCTTGTTTCTGTATACTGTAGGTATTGTATTGCTCTTTTTCTAGTTGTTGAAGTTGTTGAGTTAGAGTGTTGATTTTGTTTCTTTCCTCTTTTTTGATGTGTGCATTTATTGCTATAAATTGACCTCTGAGTACTGCTTTTGCTGTGTCCCATAGGTTTTGGTAAGATGTAGCTTCATTCTCATTTGTTTCTAGCATTTTTTTTTTTTAATTTCACACTTTACTTCTTCTATTAGTTTTTGAACAGTATATTATTCAACTTTCATATGTTTGATGTTTTTTTCTTGATCTTCCTATTATTAATTTCTAATTTTATAGCATTGTGGTCTGAGAAAGTGCTTTGTAGTATTTCAATGTTTTCCAATTTATTGAAGCTTGTTTTATGTCCTAACATATGATCTGTTCTGGAGGATGATCCATGTGCACTGGAGAAGAATGTGAGTTGTGCTTTTGTTGGGTGGGGTGCTCTGTACATGTCTATGAGGTGAAGTTGGTTGATTGTGTTGTTGAGTTCTTCTGTATCTTTGTTGAGTTTTTTTTAGTTGATCTGTCCCTCCTTGAAAGTGGTGTGTTATAGTCTCCTACTACTATTGTAGAGTTGTCTATTTTCCCTTTCAATTCAATTAATATTTGCTTCACATATTTTGGAGCACTTTCATTGGGTGCATAGATATTTATTATTGTAATGTCTTCTTGGTCAATTGATCTTTTCAACATCATATAGTGCTCTTCTTTGTCGCTTATGTGGTTTTTCACTTTGCAATCTATTTTATCACAATTTAATATTGCCACTCCTGCTCTTTTTTGGTTACCATTGGCTTGGTATATTTTTTTCTACCCCTTTACTTTTAATTTCTTTCTGTATTTGTGTTTAAGGTGGGTCTCTTTTAGTCAGCATATTGATGGATCTTCTTTCCTTATCCAATGTGCCACTCTCTTTTTCTTGACTGGTGCATTTAGTCCATTCACATTGAGTGTGATTAGTGACAGCTCTGGTAGCATAGTGCCTAAGGCATTTGACTGCTAACCAGAAGGCTGGTGGTTCAAAACCACCAGCCGCTTCTCAGAAGGAAGGTTGGGCAATCTACTTCTATAGTGATACTGCCTTGGAAACCCAAGGAGGGGTTGGTATGAGTTGGATTCGATTCAACAGTAATGAGTTTGTTTTTTGGTTTATGAATTGATTGCTATCATTCTATTGTGTGTTGGGGTGTGTGTGTGTGTGTGTTGTTGGAGATTTCCTTGGTCCAAATACTTTTCTGTGCAGAGTTCATTTTGTTGTGATGTATTTCCTCTCTTTTCTTCTTTCTTTTGATTTTGTGCTTACTAAACCCATATGTTTTCCTTCCTTCTGGATTTGCTTAAGGCAATTGTTAATTTTCTTTGTGGTTACCTTGAAGTGAATTCTTTCCTCTAAAATTTTGGAACAGTCTGTTCTATAAGGACATTGTCCTGTTTTCCTCTCCATTTGGAAGTTTTGTACTTAGAACTTTTATTCCCATTATTTGCTTTGTTGCTGGTGTCATGTTCAGATTGACTCTCTTGTTTCTTTGTGTACAATGTTTTATGAGATTATTATGAGCATCTATTTCTGATTTGGTCTTAGTGTTAATGTCACATGTCCTGATTTTAATTCATTGTTCTCTGTTGTGGGTTTTCTATTGGAAGGAATTCCTTAAGCATTTCTTGTAGGATTGGTTTTCACAAAATCCCTTTATTTGTTTGTCTAAGAATGTCTTGATTTCACCCTCATATTTGATGGACAATATGGCTGGATATACGATTCTTCGTTGCAAGTTCTTTTCCTTCGGTGTTTTATGTATGCTCTCCCATTGCCTTCTTGCCTGTTTGATTTCTGCTGAGTAATCAGAACTCAGATGAATTGCTTGTCCATTGTAGGTGACATTTCTTTTTTCCCAGGCTGCTTGCAAGATTCTTTCTTTGTCTTTGCTTTTGGAGAGTTTGATTATGACATGTCTTGGTGACTTTCTCTTGGTATCTATCTTATATGGGGTCCGTTGAGCTTCTTGGACAAATGTCTTTTCTTCCTTCATGATGATATGGGGAAATTTTTCTCTTAACAAGCCTTCTACAATTTTCTCTCTCTCTCTTTTTTTTTTTCTTGTTCTGGTATTCCAACGAGGTGTATGTTGTTTCTTTTCCTGTCATTTCACACAACTTTTAGGTTCTTTTCATTTCTCTTAAATCTTTGTTCTGATTTTTCTTCATACAGGCTGGTATCAAGGGATTTATCTTCTAATTGGGAAATGCATTCTTCAACCAGTTCTAGCTTATTCTTCTGTGCTTCCACTATGTTGTGTAATTCTATAATTTTAGTGTTTATCTTCTGAATTTCTAACTGCTGTTTTTGTATGAGTTTTGATTGTGTATTAATCTTGTTATTTTGTTCTTGAATGGTTTTCCTGAATTCTTCCAGGGTACTGTCCATGTTCTCTCTGGTTCTATTTGTGGTTTCTTTGAGCTCTTGTAGAGTTCTAGAAACATATCTCAGAAATTCCTTCTCAGATAACGCTATTGCCTCTTCTTCCTCCATGTTTAATTTTTTTTTTTTTTGTCTGGGGTTTTATTTCCATTGTCTTGTCCTGTTTCTTTGTTTGATTTAGGGCTGCCTGTTGTTTCCTAGACATTTTGAAGTTTTTGTCTTTAACAGTTGTTGTTGTTGTTGTTATGTGCCGTCGAGTCAGCCCTGACTCATAGCGACCCCTCCTTGGGTTTCCGAGGCAGTATCACTATGGAAGTAGGATTGCCCAACCTTCCTTCCAAGGAGTGGCTGGTGGGTTTGAACCGCCTTAGTTACGTATTAATTTGTTTCACCTTGATTTTATGTTTAATTATATTTGCAAGTGTGGATCTGGTGTATTTTATTTTTTGGTTATTAATTCAGGTGTGCTGGGTTGCTCTGTGGTTTTCTTTGTGTTGATGAAATCACTGTAGGGAATGTGGATGTAGGTCTCTGTTCATTGTGAAGGAGATTTAGGGTTAGGATGGGCAGGTGTTGTGGTGGCTTAATGTGGTTCTTCTATTGGATGAGGTAGGGGAGAAGGGGAATAAAGAGGAAGAAGAGAAAAAGAAAGAAAGAAAGAAACCCCTAAGGTGCCAACAGTGAGTCTTCACTTTCCGTGTTTCTGTAATTACTGCTGGTTCTGGAGTCTTGTTTTGAGTCTGCTTGGGATAGCTACCAATGATGTTTTGTTGTTACTCACAGACCCACCATTCAAAATCGGCAAAGGCCCCAGTGGTTAGAGGGCCACTACTTTCCACTTGTGTTGGATAGCCACAGAAACCCCATACTCTGGGCTTCTCTGTGCCAAAAAGCTGTCATGGAAGAACTGAATCCCACCTTTGCTCTGTGAGATCATCCCAGGGCCCACCTACCTGCAGCACATTTCCTCACTTCCCCTTTTCTGCTCCCAATTCAGTAGCAACCTAAGCCACAAGGATTTCTGCTCTGTTTCCCAGAAATGTTGTCCACTTATTCAGCTCAGTTCCCAAGGTTACCATCAGAAGCTGCTGTTATGGGTAGTCTGAGTTCCCAAAGCTGCCATTGGTTTCCTGGTGTCCCTTCTTTCTTTTCTACACTGCAGCTTCCTTTAGTATTGTTAAAGGAGGTTTCTGCTTCTTTGTCTCACTGTCTTGCTCACTGCAGGGCAGGTTCACTTATTTTTATTTTTCCCAGCTGTTTACTCTGCTTTTTTTTAACCCCTCCTTCTCTGCTAAACCTGGCCTTCTCTAACTTAATGAGCTGTTGACAACCCCAGCATCCCTGTTTCAAACTGTTGCACCTAGTTTTTCAGGCAATAAGATGCTAGAGAGAACAAATGTGTGGGCTACAGGTATGACACCATCTTCCTGAGAGCAGTGAGACCAGAAGAACTAGATGGTGCCCAGCTACCACTGTCAACCACTCAGAGGGGGATCTATATAGGAGATTCTGGATAGAGTGGGAGAACAATGTGGAACAAAACTCAAAATTACTATTATTTATTTATTTTTTTTAAAAAAGACCAGCTTTCCTGGTCTGATAGAGCCTGGTGAAACCCCTGAGACTATGCCCCTAGCTGCCCTTCAGGTCTGGAATTGAACTCACTCCTGTGCCTTCCAGGCAAATAAAAAATCAGCATATGGGCTGAACATTTACATCAGGTAGATACACTCCTTGGAGAGATCAATCGTGGGAGAACGGAAGGACAGTGACTGCACAGTGAGACCACTCAGGGGGCAGGAGTGCATGGGAGGGAAGGATACAGGGAAGAGGTAACTATGGGGAGGAAGTGGGAAGAGAATTATTACATTGCGGGAAATTGCAGTCAATGTCATGAGACAAAATGTGTATGAACTTCTGTATGGAAAATGAATTTGCTCTGTAAACTTTCACCCAAATCACAATTAAAAAAAAAAAGTATCATTAAACATTTCAAACAGAAACAAAAGACTTCTGGTAAGATGGAGAAATAGGCAGACAAGCGACACAGACCCTCTTCAACAAAGAAAAGAAAAACCAATTGACAGAGATACAAAAGATAATCCTGGAGCCCTGAGCTTTGAAAGGAACTACACAGAAGTGGATTAGGCACCAACTAGTGGAAAAACCTGAGCAAAAACAGTGAATACAGAGATAGTTGGAGCTGCAGACTGTCAGCTACTCTGATGGGACCAACAGCCTGAGTATTTCCAAGTGGTTGGGACCTGAGAATTGCTCTAAAGATCAGTCCTGGTCACCAAGGGCTGCAAGGATGACTACGCTGGTGGCCTATGACTAGGAAGGGAAACAGCAAGGAGGGAGACAAACTGAACTGTTGACTTTCTGCTGTCTGGAGGGTGGAGCCATTTTGATTGTTTACACATGACAGCCATTTTGGATATTTAAAGTGACCAAGAGTGCAGCCATTTTGAATCTTTACATGTGGCACCCATTTTGGATTTTAAAGTGACAGTATTCTCTTTCACATTCCAGAGACCTAAGAATAGGCTCTGTTTGCCAAGGCTGTCAGGGACATACGAGCAGCTGACAACAGGAAAGGAGACAGGTAGTGAGTGTATAAGTGCTGTCAAGTAGTGAATACCGGAGCACAGCACAGTATCCTGCTTATGTTTATAACAAACAAAAATCATGGGTAAGTCACTCCAACATACAATCACCAATTAAATATAAACACAAAAACGTCACAATGCCTCAGAGACAACAAAGCATAACAGCCCACACAAAGCAACAGGATAAAGCAGGAGAAACAAGGGAGCATGATATAGACCCAGAACACATCCCTGAGGAAGATGCAGCATTGGACCTTCCTGATAAGGAATTCAAAAGAATTATATTTAACTATCTTCAAGGAATTGAGAGACAGATCAAGGAAAACACCGATGAAACTGAGGAAAACACAGAGAAAACCCTATAATGATTTTGAAAGACAATACAAGAACACATTGACAAAATAAATGAGAAACTAGAAATAATACAAAACCTACACACAGAAATCCATAAGATTAATACTAAGTTTTCAGAAATAGATAAGACATTGAACAGACAAAGGAGTAGAACCGAATCAGTGGAACACAGAATTAGTGAGATTGAAGGCAAATACCTGAACACTTCATTGGAAAGGGATAAATCAGAAAAAAGATAAAAACAAAATGAAGAAAGCCTAAGGTTCACATGGGATACCATCAAAAGGAATAACCTACGTGTCATTGGAATTCTAGAACAGGAAGAGACAAATAAAAGCACAGAGAAAATTGAAGATTTGTTGGAAGAAAATTTTCCTGGTATGATGAAAGATGAAAATATATCCATTCAAGAACTCCAACAAACCCCAAACAGGATAGACCCCAAAAGGAAATCACCAAGACATATCATCATCAAACTCAACAAAACCAAAGACAAAGAAAGAATCATGAGAGCAGCATGGGGAAAACAAAAAGTTACCTACAAGGGGCAACCAATAAGACTAAGCTTGGATTTCTTGAAAGAAACCATGCAGGTGAGAAGACAATGGGATGGTATATACAAAACCCTGAAAGATAAAAATTTCCAACCAAGAATTATGTACCCATCAAAATTGTCCCTCAAATATGATGCTGGAAATTAGGACATTTCCAGATAAGCAGAAATTAAGGGAATTTGTTAAAACCAGACCAACTTACAAGAGATGCTAAAGGGAGCTCTTTGGACAGAGAAGCAACAACAGCAAACAACAACTGACCATTAACACACATGATGGTATAACCTAGAAACCAACTCAGCTATGAAAGTATCCAAAGTAAATAATCCTATAAGATTGTAAACAGGGAGACAGAGACATCAATTGACAAATGAGGACAATGACAGACCAAAAAGAGGGAAAAAACTGTGTCATTATAGAACTTCTAGATGGTAGGGCAGTCAACACGACTACAAGATAGAACAGACTGTTCTAAACTTGGGAAGAAAACTATAAATCTCAGGGTAACTCAAAGAAAAATGACAAATTTTCACATCAAAATAAAAAGAGGACCAGCACAAATATTTAGCAAATACTAAAACAATACCAGTGAAGGAAGTGATAATATAGTGCATAAACAAAATGAGCTCAGCATAGAAAATTATATGGAACAAAGAAATTGATGCCATGAAAACACACATGACAAAAATTACAGCAAAAAATTCATGTTTGCTGATAATTATATATCTGACAAGGGACTTATCTCTAAGATTTATAGAAAACTCCAATGCCTCAACAGTAAAGGAATTAATAATCCAATTGAAAAATGGGCAGGAGACATGTATAGACACTTCACCAAGGAGGATATTCAGGTGGCCAGCTAATACATGAAGAGATGTTCACAATCACTGGCCATCAGAGAGATGCAAATCAAAACAACAATGAAATACCGTCTCACCCCAGCACTGATGTCAAGGTTCAATGAGACAGAAAATAACAAATGCTGGTGGGACTGTGAAGTGATACAACCATTGTGGAAAGCAATATGGTGATTCTTTAGAAATCTGTAATTGGAGATACCATTTGACCCAGCAATCCCATTACTAGGTATATATCCTAGAGAGGTGAGAGCCAGGACAGGAACAAATATATACACACTAATGTTCATTGCAGTACTATTTACAATAGCAAAAAGATGGAAACAATTTATGTGCCCATCAGTGGAAGAGTGGATTACCAAACTATGGTACGTACACACAATGGTATGCTATGCAGCAATAAAGAATAATGTAGAGTTTGCAAAACCCCACATAATATGGATGAATTTGGAGGACATTATGGTGAGTGAAATAAGTCAATTACAGAAGGACAAATGTAGTATTAGTTCGTTGTGGAGGGTCAAGGAAAGTTTTATATATGGAGGGAAACTTTCTTTGTTGGTTGCCAGGGGTTGGAGGGGAGGGGAGGGAACACCGCAAAAAATAAAAAAATAAAAATAAATACATTGACCCATGTCATTTTAATTTTGTGTATTTCACTGTACATAAATTATATTTCAATCAAATGCATTTAAAAAAAAAAAAAAAAAAAACCACAAAGATTAGAACAATGAACCTCCACGTACTACCCATAACCTAGCTTCAAAAACTCAACTAATGGCTAATTTTATTTTATTTTTTATGTTGTTATTTGTTTTCTCTGCCCTATTTTGATTATAAATACACAAATGTAGTAGCCACAGGCTGAGAAGTATGTGGTGACCGGGATCTCAGATCCCTCAGAGATCAGCAGATGTGGTACCAGAGCGTGAGAGAAATCTAGAATGTGGTAGAGAAGGCAGATGATGAGTAATATTTGTAACCGTGAGACCAACTGTAGTGGTGAGGGCTATAGCTTGTCTTATAAACCTTCCTCTTTCAGGTTTCCCCAGGAAGAGAGGCATCCAAGAATCCACAAGAATTAAATACATTGAGTTAGGGAAACTTTTCCCGAACTCAATGTACTTAATATATAAAACATGTGAGTTAGAGTCAGGCATTTGACTGCAAACTAGAAGACTGATGGTTCAAACCCACCAGATACTCTTTGGAAGGAAGACTGGGCGATCTACTTCTGTAGAGATACCACCTTGGAAACCCAAGGAGGGATTGCTTTGAGTCAGAACCAACTCAATAGCAATGAGTTTGGTTTTGTTTTTTGGTTTGTGAGTCAGAGAGGCACAAAAGTTTTTTTGTGGCGGATACTATGGTGTGTCCCTCTTTCTTGACTAAAGCACTCATTTTTGCCAGCTGGTATGGAGGTTGGTGGCTGACTGTTCCCTGGGGGCAGTCCTTGTCCAATGACTCTTCGGGACATGGATATAAAAGCCTGATCCCTTTGCCTTCACTACAGACATCTTTGAAGGCCTCCAACTCCAGAACTTCCTGTGGAATTAACTGAGCCTCTGTTGTGACTACATTACAACTCAACTTTTCCCTCTGTCCAGTTTGCTTCCTTTGGTTCCCTAAGAGAGTATTTCTCAATAAACTTCTGGCCTCAAATCTCTATCTGAGAGTCTGTTTCCTGATGTCTTAGTTACCTAGTAGCCATAACATAAATACCATCAATGGATGGCTTTAAAGAACAGAAATTATTTTCTCACAGTTCTGGAGGCTAAAAGTGCAAATTTAGGCCTTGGCTATAGGAGGAGATCTTTCCTTCTTTATTTCAGTTTCTAGTAGCTGACAACAATCTTTGGCATTCCTGGGTTTGTCGATGCATGTGTCTCCATCGTCTGTCTGTCTTCCTCTCTTTCCCTTTTTTTTGTCTCTGTGTCTATTCTGATCTGTTTATATCTCATTAGATTTAGAACCTATCCTACACTGTTAAGACCTCATTATCATAGAAGAAAATCTCTATTTCTAAACAGCATCACATCCATAGGTATAGGAATTAGGATTTCAACACATATTTTGGGGGGATGCAATTCAATCTATAATACCTGGGGAATCTAGACTGTAACAGTTGCTGTTGTTATAGTGAAAAATAACCAATCATTGAATGTGACTCTTTTTAATGTTAATTTTGGCCCTTATTTTGGCATCACATGTGCAACATTGGAAAGTTTGGCTCAAGGTTTACTACTCTGGACTTTTCTATAAGTCCTCAAGAGTGATATTAATACCCTGAAATTACTACAAAGCATAGGCTTCTGGTACTACTCACATTGGGGAATCCAAAAATAAATAAATAAAAAGGATTGGAGACATTTCATTGATTGTAAAACTTCTAATGGTTTCCAGAATGTAGTCATCCAAATTAGACAATTCTAATGCTGTGGGCTTCCTTTTTTGTACTTTATTTAATAATGGTGTGCATATCTGTGCCCTAACTGACTGGGGGCATTGTATTTGGTCTGAGAATGGGAGCATCTGTCTGGTTGAGGCAGAGGCTTGTCTTTGCAGTCACCATGAGACTGTCTGCAAGGGAGAGGAAGCTATTGGAATGAGGTGCTCTGGTGAATGTGGAGGCAGGGGTATAAATTGAATCTCAGAAAAGAAGCATTAGTTTTGACAGCTTCAGGGTTGGGGTAAACCAAAACCAAAGCCCTTGCTGTAAGTTGATTCTGACTCATGGTCATCTCATGTGTTACAGAGTAGAACTTCACACAATTTTCTTGGCTATAATAGTGATACTGCCTCGGAAACCCAAGGAGGGGTTGCTATGAGTCGGGGCCGACTTGACGGCACATAACAACAACAACAACAACATAATCTTTTAGAAATACATTGCTAGGCCTTTCTTTTGTGGCATTGCTGGGTGAGTTCAAACCACTAACATTCAGGTTAGTAGCAGAGCAAAAACTGTGCCACCCACGGACCTCACTGGGGATGGGATCAACAAACAACAACTCACTGCCATCGAGTCGATTCCAGCTCATAGCAACCCCCATTGGGTTTCCAAAGCTGTAAATCTTTATGGAAGCAGAGACTGCTTCATCTTTCTTCCATGAAGAGGCTTGTGAGTAGGGATGTCTAATCTTCTTCAAAAAGTGCTTTCATGGACTGTAAGTTTTCTTAGACTGAGTAAGGCTGTGGCCTAATAGTTGGATTTCCTCAGGCATTTTTAGAAGAGGAGGCTATGGAGCCTCTCAGGAAGGCTGGGCTAAAGATCCAGGGTAGATGTTCTGGTCATGGTTGGAAAAGCCATTTCTGTTCAAATGACAGGGAAAATGTGCCTCGTAGTCAAGCAGGTACAGTAGTCACTTCCTTCTCCCCCACGTAACAGGAGAGACATTCTAAGATTCTCCTTGGGACACACATTCCAGGAAGGTCTGAATGTGCCTTGAGGGGCCCTTCAGAAAAGGATCAGGAGTGTATTCTGGGAAAATTTTTCCCTTTCTTGGGCTGATTGAAGAACAAAAAATCTATTTCCCTTTGGGAATATTCTTATTCTGAATAGAGGTGTTTTGACCTTTCCCTTACCCAGCTCTCATGTGGTGAGTTCTATTTCTGGAAAGAGGGTTAGATCTGGGGGCTAACTCTGAATTTATGAGTCTGGGACAGTTGTGGAGCTTCCTGATAAAGCTCGGGGAATTATATGGTGTGAATGAAGCCCCCTGAGGGCAGAGGCTGGGCCAGTCCCTAGGTGGCTTCACAATCCCATTGTTCTTGAAATTGTGACTTCACCATCCTGAGCACCCAAGAGGTGACAGAGTTAAGAGGCAGGGATTTGCTTTTTGTCTTTTCCCATCTCACAGTATGTTTTCTTCTGGGGCCCATTCAAGCTCAAATCCTGGCCATGGGATCCTTCTTGTGACAGGTGTCCTCGGTTTCATCCTGGGACTCTGCATCTTCCTTTTTATCATGTTCCTGGTGTTTCAGCAGTGCAAAAAGAAAGAATGTCAAGGTGGGCTTAAGAAAGTACCAGGGGCCTGGGATGAGGAGAGACTGTGGGCATTGGATGGGAAAGGGTCCATTGTGATGTGGAATATTTACTCCACTGTCTGTCCTTATTACATTATTTGGAAAATAATACTGTCCTTTTCTGGACTTAAAGTCTTAGTGACTTTGGATTAGGAAAGTTAAGAAAACATAGTGTCATATATGACAGCAGTAAGTTCAGAGGCAGAGGATAGAGACACAGGTAAGAACTGAGCCAGGAATCCTAGTTATGCCCAGAAAGCATAAAAAAGGTAGAAGCTCTGATGAACTTAAAGGAAGCTAGATATGAACTGAGGAGCTCTGGTAGCGTAGTGCCTAGGGCACTTGACTGCTAACCAGAAGGCTGGTGGTTCAAACCCACCAGCCACTCCTCGGAAGGAAAATGGGGCATTCTACTTCCGTAGTGATACTGTCTCGGAAACCCAAGGAGGGTTTGCTATGAGTCGGGTCTGATTCAATGGCACATAACAACACAGCAGATAGGAACTGAGGGACAACTCAGAGAGACCTCTGGGTGGGTCAACAGAAAGTGCTTCAGGATTTCAGTGTCCGACCCAGAACCTTTGTTGCAGTCTTGTCCACATATAAATATTCTCAAAGTGAGACTGCGAGGGCATCAATGATGACCATGAGACAAGGGAAGAGGAAGAAGGGAGGAGGTGAATGTCCCTTGCCCTGTCCTAGAATGTTCTCACCATAAAACATCATCTGAGGTGATTTCTACAGTCTGTGGGCATCTGCACACCACAGTCTTGAATCTCACCTTGGAATGATAATTTTCTTCATGTTCTGGAAATACCCGACACATCTTTTGAATCTCTAGTGAACACAGAGCCTTTGGGAAAGAAAATATTTCAAGCCTGAAGTTCTGTTCTGAATCATTATCTGTTTATCACATGTGTGAATTTCTCTTTTCATGTTTGTGCTTGTAACGTTTCCTACACGTCAGATGAATTTGGGGTCAAGCAGCCAACATGCACCCATCAGTGAAGGCAAAGTCAATTTTGGAGATGTCCCAGGCAATGAAGGTAAATTTGGTTTTGGGAATGGGGGTGAGGGTTGGAAAGCCTTTGTGGAAGAGACACTGAAAGGAAAGATTGCAACTTGAGAGAGGTAGAGTCTGACTCCCCAGGAACATCCTCTGAGGAAACGAATGACTGTTCTCTACACAGCTTATACTCCTCCTTTCTGACACTTCTTTGACCTCCTTGTGATCTCAGACAGGGTAGAAACAGACTGGATTCTCACTGTCTATAGTTGCTCTAACAGTTTCAGATCTGTGTTGAGTATGCAGATAACCTGACCATATTTCCCAGACCAAGACATCTGGTTTGACAAAAAATTATAATTTTTTAGAGTGGGATAAATATTTTACTGAAAAACATTGGGGTTTGAGAAACATTTTGATGTTTTATGGGGATAATGCTACCAAATTTTTATACTGGGACATCTATCAAGTATACAGAATGCCTTTAATTACAGACTCAGATTATTTGAACTTGAAGAGATCATACAAGTTGAATAGTGAAGTATACACATTGAGATACTGAAAGGAGATGGCATGTGACTTTATCAAGATCCTACAAAGAGTTATTGTTAGCTCCAGAACAACTTTGTCCTGATTCCTAGGAACAAGCTCACTCTACCTGTACACTTTCCATCAGAGACCCTGGTCTGCTCTTAGAGAACAGAGACTGATGACCTAGATTATGATTATGAAGATGAAGGGCTTGTTGTGTCTAGAATTCTTCCTAATCCTTATATATGTCAAGTGGATGAGATGGACATGACAGGGCCAAGTTTATGGGTATGTGGCATGTGCAGTCTCATAAGTTCCCACACTCAGAAGGGCCTCACATTTGGTTTATTGATCTCCTGTTGGTGTCCTCTGGGAGGAGAAAAACTGTAGATGCTGAAGCATCGGTACCTAGATGAGAATGAACAGCAAAGTTTGGAATTATCCCAATAGATATTAGGGAAGGCAGGATCTGGTCCCTAAGTGGCTTTATTGAATAGATGTTAGTGAAGTTGTACATTGTTGCCATCAATTCCTTGTGATTTAGCCCAATCTTATTGGGGGGAAAAAAAGAAAGAAAGAAATCTCCTTTCTCCAATTTCATGCCTTTTGTTGTTTGCAATACTGAGAAATAACTATTCACGGAGTTCTTTGGCCTGCCAATAATTGTCATTAAATAAATTTCCTAGACAATTGCCTGAAATCCATAGTATGTATGCTAATAGGATTTTCGTGATGCCTTTCATATTGTACAGAAATATTCTCAGTCTGGACCCCTAGGGATGCTGTGTTTTCATTTGTCCTTGCTTGACTCTACTGCCTCTAGGGGGCTCTGTCCTATCTTGAGGTCATAACTATAACCAGATGCATTGTTATTTCAGGTTGGTTTTTACATTCCCCAAGGAAAGACCTGGGAAAGAAACTTCTGATGAAAGAAACTAACCCCAAAATGAGGATGCTGAGCTTGGAGACACTGGAATGGCACTTGAAGAGTAAATATGTCTGTGATGAAACTTGTTATATTTTGATCTAGATGACAGGTTCAGAGAATATCATTGTCTGTGGTCAGATAGAATAATGCTAATGTGTGTTCCATTTTAATATGTTATCCAATAATAAATACTTTGGTCTTCTCAAATCAAGTTTCTAGTGTTGAAAATTCTTTGTTAACATCTATGACTTTAACACAAACAGTTTATCAAGCATTTATATCCTAGCCACCTTAACCCAAATATATGTATTTTCTTCTCTTGGGTGAAATCCTAGGTAAGTGGCCTGTGGTCAGACTTAGGGAGATGCTGAATCCAGGAGGTTTCTCTTCTACCATCCCCCATATGACCTCACAGTAAAGACATCTGAATATTTCAGAAATGTTCTATCTTTATTACATCATCTCTTCTTATATAACTTTGGCCCCTCCCCCTAAAGACTCTGGAATGTGATTTCATGGAGGCAGATATAGGTGTGGCAGAGCTTTCTTAGTGAAAATATAGAAGATTAGAAACCTAAAAATTTCTCAGGCTTAATTGGACTGGAAGAGCACAGAAGTCACTTGGAATCAGAATGATGTTATGTCTTAACTTCGTAACTTTGGCTGTGAATATTCCCAGACTCTAAATTATTTCCAAGCCCAATTCTGTCTTGTCATGGTTGAATTTACTGGTTGTAGCACTTAATGTGTGTTACATGGTAATTAAAACAAAGAGCATCTTATATTTTCAAGTACAGAGATTTTTTAAAATGTAAATTCAAGCTATGCTATAGTGTGATCATATTTTAGTTGAAAAAACACTTTTTGATTTCCCTGCTATTTTATGGCATAAGATAAGAAGATACTTGTTTCTTGGTGGGCATGAGGTAGAGCTGGAAGCTGGATTAGGGTCAGCGTTAGTGATGATTACATTAAGGTTAGATTTTCTGGTTTCCTCGGTTTGTAATACCCATAATGACTGTGGTTATTCTTCTCAAGACATATCCTAGAAGATGCTGGTGCCTGGTACCTTGAGAAAGAGCGATACTCTTTCTGTTAAATGACTCTCTATTCCATTATTCCTGAATTCTTGTTTTGAAGAAATGAAGTAACCTCTACATTGTCAGCTGAGAGCAAAGGAAAGTCAAACAATAAACCCTTAAGCACAAAAAGTGCTTACTTTCCCTCTAAATTCCATCCTCTGTGAAGGGGAAAATAAATGAGGTTCTTGGTGTCTGACCTGTTATGGTTGGGGCTATTATGATTACTTACTATGCAAATTGTTGTTGTTATGTGCCGTCGAGTTGAGCCCCAACTCAAAGCAGCGACTCCTTGGGTTTCTGAGGCGGTATCACTATGGAAGTAGATTGCCCAACTTTCCTTCTGAGGAGTGGTTGGTGGGTTTGAACTGCCAGCCTTTTGGTTAGCAGTCAAGTGCCTTAGACACTATGCTACCAGAGCTCCTATTAGGATTAGGTTTATCTTCTGAACCACCTAGGAAAATCTGTAGCATTCACATACCTACTGAGCACCAACATACCATCTACATATAACACGTCCAAGTCTTTTTCTTTCATATTTGTATAAACTGGTTATAATTGTTAGCTCAAAGGAGCCCCCATGGTGTAGTGGTTAATGTTCAGCTGCTAACCAAAAGGTTCGCTGTTTGAAACCACCCAGAGGCTCCTTGGGAGAAAGATCTGCTTCCATAAAGATTGCAGCCTAGGAATTCTAATGGGCCAGTTCTACGCTTCACATGGTGTCACTGTATGATGTGGTACACTATGTGATGTGGTGTCACTATGTGATGTGGTACAGTGGGATCCACTCAGTAGCACCTAACAACAACAACAACACAAAAATCATCAGCTCTATGTATGCTCTCCAGTATTTCTAAAACTTCTTGGGTGTGTTTGGGTTATCATACTTCTAATTACTACTTGCTAAAAATGTGTGTTTATCAAATTCTCAATCTCGTTTTCTTTCTTTTCTGTCTCATTTCCTTTCTGCCTTATTTCATCTGAGGTGTTGACACTTTGCTGTTTCTTCCCCTACCAAAATATTACTATCATTATTTGTGGTGCAGTGAATTATTTGGTATAGCTCTTCTAGTCACAGTCTTTGTGACTCCCACCAAATTACTGGGTGGAACTACACAAATGTAAAGTGCTGTGGCCTACCAAGGGGTTGGATAGCTTTCTAGTAATGTAGGTAAGGCACATGGTGCCCTTGTGGGGGTTGTTGTTGTTGCTGTTGTTAGGTGCTGTCAAGTTGGCTCTGACTCATAGCGACCCCATGTACAACAGAATAAAATACTGCCCGGTCCTGCACTAGCCTCACAATACTTGTTATACCTGAGCCCATCATTGCAGCTACTGTGTCAATCCATCTTGTTGAGGGCCTTCCCTTTTTTTTGTTGACCCTCCACTTTACCAAGCATGATACCCTTCTCTAGGGAATGATCCCTCCTGACTGGATGACCAAAGTAGGTCTGATGAAGTCTGGCCATTCTGGCTTCCAAGGAGAACTCCTGCTGTACTTCCTCCAGGACAGGTTTGTTAGGTTTTTTGGAAGTCATGGTACTTTCAGTATTCTTCACCAGCACCACAACCCAAAAGGACCAACTCTTTTTTGGTCTACCTTATTCATTGTCCAGCTCTCACATGCGTATGAGGTGATTGAAAATACCATGGTGTGGGTTAGGCACACTGTAGTCTTCAAAGAGACATCTTTGCTCTTCAGCACTTTAAAGAGGTCTTTTGCAACAGATTTATTTGCCCAGTGCAATACGTCATCTGATGTCTTGACTACTGCTTCCATTGGTGTTGATTGTGGAACCAAATAATATGAAATCTTTGACAACTTCAATCTTTTCTCCATTTATTGTGATGCTGCTTATTAGTCCAGTTGTGAGGATTTTCTTTTTCTTTGTGTTGAGGTGTAATCCATACTGCACACTCTAGTCTTTAATCTTCATCAGTAAGTGCTTCAAGTCATCCTCACTTTCACCAAGTAAAGTTTGTGTCATGATGCCATGTTCCTCTTTATATAATCCAGCTTCTTGGATTATTTGCTCAGCGTACAGAGTGAATAAATATGTGAAAGGATACAACCCTGACACAGTTACTTCCTGGTTTTAAACCATGCAGTATCCCCTTGTTCTGTTCAAACAACAGCCTCCTGGTCTATGTACAGGTTCCTCATGAGCACAATGAAGTGTTCTGGAATTTTCATTCTTCTCAATGTTATCCATAATTTGTTATGATCCACACAATCCAATGCTTTTGCATAGTCAATAAAACACAAGTAAACATCTTTCTGGTATTGTTTGCTTTCAGCCAAGATCCATCTGACATCAGCAATGATATCTCTCATCACACACTCTCTTCTGAATCCAGCTTGCAGTTCTGGAAGTTCTCTGTCAATACACTGCTGCAACCGTTTTTTAATTATCTTCAGGAAGATTTTACTTGCATGTGATATTAATGATATTGTTAGATGATTTCCACATTCTGTGGGATCACCTTTCTTTAGAATGGGTACAAATATGGATCTCTTTCAGTCAGTTGGCCAAGTAGTTGTCTTCCAAATTTATTGGCATAAATGAGTGAGTGCTTCCAGTGCAGCATCCATTTGTTGAAACATCTCTATGGGTATTCTATCAATTCCTGGAGATTTGTTCTTTGCCATTTCCTTCAGTGCAGCTTTGACTTCCTCCAATACTATTGGTTCTTGATCATATGCCACCTGCTGAAGTGGATGAACATTGACCAGTTCTTTTTGGTACAGTGACTCTGTGTATTCCTTCCATCTGCTTTGGATGTTTTCTGCATCATTCAAAATTTTGTCCATAGAATCTTTCAATATTACAACTTGAGGCTTGAGTTGTTTCTTCAGTTCTTTCAGCTTGAGAAATGTTAAGTGTGTTCTTCCCTTTTGCTTATCCAACTCCAACTCTTTGCACATTTCATTATAGTAATTGGCTTTGTCTGCTCGAACTGCTCTTTGAAATCTTCTGTTCAGCTCTTTTATCTTGTCACTTTTTCCATTTGCTTTAGCTACTCTCCATTCAAGATCAAGTTTCAGAGCCTCTTCTGATATCAATTTTGGTCTTGTGAGTATGGGACCAGGGAAATAAGGTATATGGGACCCTAATGTGGGGATTGGTTAGTTTTGTCATTCTGCTAGGCCTAAATTGAGCCCTCCTAGAGGCAGAAGAGGGGATCTCACTACCATCAAGATGGAGAAGAGCTGAGAGTGGAGTGTGTCTTTGGACCCAAGATCCCTGCACTTGTGGGAGACCAAGAAAAAGACCCCCAAAAGAACATGATTGCAAGGCACATGTTCTAACTACAGTTAAGAGATGGCAAGGCCTCTCTTACGGTTGAATGCTTGCTTGGCTCCAGCTTTGTGTTCCTGGGGTGGAACGTTGCTCCAGCAGAATGTTTGCTAACCTGTTTCCCTGGGATAATGTTTTACCCTAAGAATAGTATACCTTAGAGACTGTTCTTTAGAACTATCTTATTATGTTTTAGAATGATGTAGCTTAGTGATTATTTGCTAATCTTGTAAGAGATATTAACCTAATTAATTATCTAATACATTTGGACATGGGAAAATGCCTTTGGGTACAGGAAAGAGCAAAACTTTAAATTTTAATTAATAGCTGATTGTTATAATGAAATATATGACTTTACTGTAGAAGAATATTTGATTGAATACTTGATTGTTTTAAAGAAATATCAAGAATAATGATACAATCGTATGCTTATGTATAAATAAAGCAGGACAGACTCATCATGGGTCACTCTCACAGAATATGCAGGGTGTCAGCCTAGCCCTGTTCCTTTTAAAAAACCATTAATCCTTTTGTGTTGCTTTGTTTCGTGACCTGTGTGGTTTTTCCGGATGTAGCATGCACTAGACCTCCTTGGCAGAGAGATGCCATAGATGACCAAGAGAGAGATAGAGGCAGCAGAATTGACAGACTGGCATGGGACAGAGGAGTAGGCTTGTCCGCCCAGAGTGAGAAAGTTGAGTGCTTCTGGGCAGGAAGCTTACTGGCAGAATGGGGTGCACCTACAGGCACCTATCGGCAGAGCTAAAAGAGCTTTGTAAGACTTGCCTGAGCAGGGCAGAGGCTAGTTTGATAGGCTGAGAGACAAAGAGAGGTAAGCCTTTGGGCATGGCCAAGAGGAGGCTGTCCTGATGGAAGAATCTTATCCTGAGAGCATTCTTGAATCTGAATTGTAACCTGTTACTTCCCTAATAAACTACCTAATTGTGAATATTGTCAGTGAGTTCTATGTGGTTGTGGTAGTTCAGTTTGTGTGTCAACTTGGCAGGGCCTGGTTGAGTGGCTGGGCAGCTGGATGTAGTATTCCCCATGATGAGACTGGGAATCAATTCCAAGGTGGAATCTACTATGAGCACAGCTGAGTAGTTGCCTTAAGGAATGTGGTCGGCTTCCTGTATATAAGCAGAATCTTGGAGAATGGTCTGAGTTTATGGCACGCTTGGACCCTGCATGCAGCCGTGTCATTGTTCAGCAGCCTGCCATGCTCTGCTTACCTTGGAACTTACAATGGATTTAAACTAATAGCCTGCTGTGTGGTTTGGTAATATTGGGACTGTACCCTTTTACTTGTCGACCTTGGGTCTGTCAGCCTCAGCAGCCAGCAGCTGAGTGAAGAAAAGCCTCCAGCTTCAGTGGCCCAGAAGCAGGAGGCAGAGCTGCAACCCAAGTTTGAGGGGTTTTCACCCAGCCCCTAGGGCCTGGCACTTTGAACTTGGACTTTTAGCCTCCCAAACTGTAAGAGAATAAACTCTTGTTTGTTAAGGCCATCCCATTTGTAGTATATTCTTGCCAGAGCAGCACTAGGTAACCAGAACTGTGGTCATTGTAATGAATTGTTGAACCCAGACGAGAAGTAGAGAGTGCAATGGGAGGGGAGAGTTGGTGTCAGAATTGGTAAAAAGTTGGAGGGTGGTGGCATGTCTGACTTCCACATCATAGCCTTGGGCTGCTGATGGCTGCTCGTGAAGTTAGAGGAGATCAGAGGAGGATGCCGCCTTCATGTACTTTTAGCACTATCACAATTTACTTAACACTTACTGAAATTTTGATTTTAAGAGTTTTAGGGAGGAATATGCCTGGTACAACACATAAAATAAATAGCAAATTGACCTAATTTTAATATCCCTTTGCTATCTCCTCCCCCGCCCCCTTACTCATCTGTCAGTTTGTCCTACTGCAGTGCCTCACATGTTGCTGTGATGCTAGAAGCTTTGCCACTCATATTTCAAATACCAGTAGGATCACCCATGATGGCCAAGTTTCAGAGGAAATTCCAGATTAAGACATACTATGAAGGACCCAACTTTCTACTTTTAAGACACTGTCCGGTGAAAACCTTATAAATAGCAGTGGTACATTGTTTGATAGAGTGCCAATAGGTGAGACTCTCAGGTTGGAAGGCATTCAGAAAATTGCTGGGGAAGAACTGCCTCCTCAAAGTAGAGTTGACCTTAATGATATAGACGGAGTAAAGCTTTTGGGACCTTCATTTGCTGATGTGACATGGCTCACAATGAGAAGGAACAGCTGTAGACATCCATTAATAATCAGAACATAGAATGTACAAAGTACAAATCTAGGAAAATTGGAAGTAAAAAATGAAATGGAATACATAAAGTCTGTTAACAGTGAGCTGAAATGGACTGGTATTGGCCATTTTGAATCAGAAAATCTTATCATCTATTATGCTGGGAACGACAAATTGGAGAGGAGTTGTGGTTGTGTTTGTGTGTCAACTTGGCTAGGGCAGGTTGAGTGGCTGGGCAGCTGGATGTAGTATTCCCCATGATGAGACTGGTAATCAAATCCATGGTGGAATCTACCATGAGTAGCTGAGTAGCTGCCCTAGGGATGTGGTCTGCTTCCTGTATATAAGGAGAAGCTTTGGGGAATGATCTCAAGCTTATGGCAGGCTTGGACCTTGCATGTAGCTGTGTTGTTGTTCAGCACCTGCCATGCTCTGCCAACTTTAGGACTTAGAATGGACTTGAATTAATAGCCTGCTGTGTGGTTTGGTAACATTGGGACTGTGCCATTTTATTTGTTGACCTTGGGCTTGTTAGCCTTAGCAGCCAGTAGCTGCCTGAGTGAAGAGATGCTGCTATCTTCAGTGGGCCAGGAGCAAGAGGCAGAGCTGAAGCCCAAGGTCGAGGGACTTTCATCCAGCGCTTAGAGTCTGGCACTTTGAACTTGGACTTAAAGCCTCCAAACTATGAGAGAATAAACTCCTGTTTGTTAAGGCCATCCCATTTGTGGTACATTCTTGTCAGAGCGGCACTAGGTAACCAGAACAAGTGGTGTTACATTCATTGTCAAAAAGAATAGTTCAAGATCTATTCTGAAGTGCAATAGTGTCAGTGAAAGGATAATATCCATATGCCTATAAGGAAAAGCAGTCAATATAACTATTTTTCAAATTTACATGCCAACCACTAATGCTAAAGATGAAGAAATTAAAGATTTTTACTAACTTCTGCAGTCAGAAATTGACCAAATATGCAATCAATATGCAATGATAATTACTAATGATTAGAATGCAAAAGTTGGAAACAAAGAACATGTATCAGTAGCTGGAAAATATGGCCTTACTGATAGAGATGACAGTGAAGATTACATGATAGAATTTTGCAAGACTAATTCATTGCAAATATCTTTTTTCCAACAACGGAAATGGTGACTATGTATGTGGACTTCACTGGATGGATTACCCAAGAATCAAATATACTATATCTGTGAAAAGAGAAGCTCAGTGTCAGTCAGAATAAGGCCAGGGGCCAACTGCAGAACAAACAATCACCTGTTCCTAAGCAAGTTCAAGTTTAAGATGAAAAATTAAAATAAGATCACAAGAGCCAAATTACTACCTGGAGTATATCCCACCTGAATATACAGACCATATGAAGAACAGATTTGATGCATTGAATACTAATGACCTGACGAGTTGTGGGATGACATCAACGGCATCATAGAGGAAGAAAGCAAAGGTCATCAAAAGACAGGAAAGAAAGAAAAGACTAAAATAGATGCCAGAAGAGACTCTGAAACTTGCTTTTGAATGTAGAGTAGCTCAGCAAACAGAAGAAATGAAGTAAAAGAGATGAATAAAAAATTTCAAAGCGTGACTGAGAAGACAAAATAAAGTATTATAATGAAATGTGCAAAGACCTGGAGTTAGAAAACCAAAAGGGAAGAATTCATTCAAAGTTTCTCAAGGTGGAAGAACTGAAGAAAAAAATTCAAGCCTTAAGTTGCAATATTGAAAGATTCTAGGGCAAAATATCGAACATATTTTGATGCAGGAAGCATCAAAAGAAGGTGGAAGGAATACACAGAGAAACAGAACCAAAAGCAATTGGTTGACATTTAAGCATTTCAGGAGGTAGCATATGATCAAGAACGAATGATACTAAAGAAAAAAGTTCAAACCACACAGAAGGTATTGGCAAAAAAAAAAAAAAAAAAGTCTCTAGGAATTGATGGAATGCCAACTATTTCAACAAATGGAAGCAACCCTGAAAAGGCTTACTTGTGTATGCCAAGAATTTAGAAGACAGCTATCTGGGCTACTGACTGGAAGAAACCCATATTTGTGCCCATTCCAAAGAAAGGTGATCCAACAGCATGCAAAAATGATCAAACAATATCATTAATATCACATACACATAAAATTTTTTCTTCACCCCAGATAATCACTCTGCAAAATCATTTGAACATTCTAAAATATTCTGGCCAGATTGCATTCTATTTCTTATATAAGTGCCATGTTTCTCCTCTATCCTACGCTAGAATATGGTTTCATGGAGATAGATGAACAGGGAAGGATTGCTACAGATTTTCTTATTCTGTCCAAAGCTTCATGGCCCAAATAACATTAGTCCTTCACTATCAAGGTTAACAATTTTTTTTTTTTTTGGGGGGGGAAGGGGTGCTTAATTGTTTATTGTTTAACATTTACTATTTTTTAAAAAAATATTTGATTGAGCTTTTGGTGAAAGTTTGCACAGCAAATTAAGTTCATTCAATGTTGAATGACATTGGTTACATTTCCCACATTGCATCAATAGTCTCATTACTTCCATTCTGGTTCCTTTGTTTCCATTATTCTTGCTTCCCTTACTCCATTGACCATCTTATCATTGCTTAGGGTGATGTTGACCCTTTGGACTCAGATAATTATAGTTTTTTTTTTTTTTGCCTTTCTTTTTAATTATAAAAGTAGCACAGTACTCATAAATGATATTGTTTATTTTATGAGCCAATCTGTTATTTAGTTGAAAGGTGACCTCTGGGATTTGTTTCAGTTCAAAGTTTAAAGGGTTTCTCAGGGTGATAATCTTGGGGGTTTCCCAGGTCTCTGCTGGTTTGGTAAGTCTGACTTTTTTTTTTTTTTTCTTTTTTTTGAGATTTTGAGTTTTGTTCTACATTTTTTAAATCTTTACTTTTAACTCAAATTATATATTCATATATTTTGAAAAGTTAAATTGTTCTAGATTTCTTTATTAAGAAAACTGCACTTAATTGCCCTTCTCCTATTTCTATCTCCCACAGCAAATTTTTTTTTTTTAAACTGAGTTTTACCTCTGTTGTCCCACATCAGATTTTCTTTTCAGGTGAATTTCAACTCATACTTCTCCTTGGCTTAGTCCTATACCATACCCCTCAGATCTGAGCCCCATACACGTGGACCAAAGGAGAATAGTAGCTTCCAAGAGAAAAATTATAGGGCTGTTACCTGGAGAGAAATGATTGTATTCTGGGCAGCATAAACAAAGAAACAGAAGTCCACACAAATAAGATGTTTAATTTGAAATAGAATTAGACATAGCCAAAGCTTGAGCACCTGAAGACAACTGCTCTCTCCTTCTACTTGCATGGATATCCAATTGAGACTACCCTTTTCAGAAAAATAGAAGGGGATGGAACATCTCCCAACTCATTATTTGAGACCAGAATTATCCTGTTACCAAAATTAGACCAATGTACTGCAAGGAAAGACTATTAAATATCAATATCTCACTTAAACATGGAAAAAAAAGATCTCAATAAACTATTAACAAATCAGGTCCAGCAAAATACTGACTGGAAAAAATCCATATTTGTGCCCATTCCAAAGAAAGATGATCCAACAGAATGCAAAAATGATCAAATAATATCATCAATATCACACACACATAAAATTTTACTGAAGAGAATTCAAAAGTGATTGCAGCTATACTTTGACAGGGGACTGCCAGAAATTCAAGCCTGGATGTGAAATGAAGGATATCTTTGCTGATGTCAGATGGATCTTGGCTGAAAGCAGATATAATACCATACAGATGTTTACCTGTATTTTATTGACTATACAAAGTCATTTGACTATGTGGATCATTACAAATTATGTACAACGTTGTGAAGAATGGGAATTCCAGAAGACTTAAGTGTGCTCATGCAGAATCTGTACATATACCAAGAGGTAGTCATTCAAACAGAACAAAAATATATACTGCATGGTTTAAAATCAGAAAAGGTGTGCATCAGAATTAAAGTGACTGAGGGCACAGCCGTTTCCAATGTTTGCAAATGGGAGCTGTTTAGGATATTTAAAGTGACGGAGGTGCAACCATTTCGAATGTTTACAAGTGGTGGCCATTTTGGATATTTAAAGTGATGGAGGGTGCAGGCATTTTGAATCTTTACAAGTGGCAACCATTTTGGATTTTAAAGTGATAGCATTCTCATTTGGATTCCAGGGACCTAAAAATAGGCAGTTTGCCAAGGTTGGCAGAGACATACCAGAGGCTGATGACAGGAAAGGAGACAGGTGGCGAGTGTATAAGCACTGTCAACTAGTGAATAGAGGAGCACAGTACCCTGCTTGCGTAGATAACATACAAAGAAAACAAAAATTGTGGGTAAGTCACTCCAACATACCATCACCAATTAAATATAAACACAAAAATGTCACAATGCCTTGGAGACAACAGAGCATCACAGTCCACACAAAGAAGCAAGATAAAGCAGGAGAAACAAGGTACAAGAATACAGACCCAAAACACATCCCTGAGGAAGATGCAGCATTGGACCTCCCTGATAAGGAATTCAAAAGAATTATGTTTAGGTTTCTTCAACTAATTCAGAGATGGATCAAGGAAAACACAGAGAAAAACATAGAACAATTTCAAAAGACAATACAGGAACAAAATAACAAAATAAATGAAAAATTAGAAATGATACGAAATCTACACACAGAAATCCAGAAGATTAATACTAAGTTTTCAGAAATAGATAAGACATTGAATGGACAAAGGAGCAGAATTGAATCAATGGAAGACAGAATTAGGGAGATTGAAGGCAAACATCTGAACACTTCTTTGGAAAGGGATAAATCAGAAAAAAGATCAAAACAAAATGAAGAAAGCCTAAGGTTCACATGGGATACCATCAAAAGGAATAACCTACATGTAACTGGAATTCCAGAACAGGAAGAGACAAATAAAACCACAGAGAAATAGGTTGAAAATTTGTTGGAAGAGAATTTTTGTGGTATGATGAAAGATGAGAATATATCCATTCAGGAAGTCCAACGAACCCCAAACGGGATAGACCCCAAAAGAAAATCACCCAGACGTATCATAAAACTTACCAAAACCAAAGAAAAAGAATCATGAAAGCAGCATGGGAAAAATGAAAAGTTACCTACAAGGGGTAACCAATAAGAATAAGCTTGGATTTCTTGACAGAAACCATGCAGGCAAGAAGACAATGGGATGGTATATATAAAACCCTGAAACAGAAAAATTTCCAACCAAGAATTATGTACCCAGCAAAATTGTCCCTCATTATGATGGTGAAATTAGGACATTTCCAGATAAGCAAAAATTAAGGGAATTTTTTAAAACCAGACCAACCTTACAAGAGATGCTAAAGGGACCTCTTTCACAGAGAAGCAACAACAGCCAATGACAACTGACCATTAACACACATGATGACATAACCCAGAAACCAATCCAACTATGGAAATATCCAAAGTAAGTAAGCCTACAAGATTGTAAACGGGGAACCAGAGACATCAATTGACAAATGAGGACACCCACAAACCAGAGAGGGAAAAAACTGTGTTGTTACAGAACTTTTAGATGGTAGAGAAGTCAACACAACTACAAGATAGAATGGACTGTTCTAAATTTGGGGAGAAAACTATAAATTACAGGATAACCTCAAAGAAAAATGACAAATGTTCACATCAAAAAAAGGACCAGCATAAATATTCAGCAAATACTAAAATAATAGCAATGAAGGAAGTGATAACATGATTTATAAACAAAATGAGCTCAGCAACAAAAACTATATGGAACAAAGAAATCGATACATGAAAAAGCATGTAACAAAAATGACAGCAACAAATTCATATTTGCCGATAATTACATATCTGGCAAAGGATTTATCTCCAAAATTTATAGCAGAAGAGTGGATGACCGAATTATGGTATATACACATAATGGAATGCTATGCAGCACTAAAGAACAATGTAGAGTCTGCAAAACACTGCATAATATGGATGAACTTGGAGGACATTATGCTGAGTGAAATAAGTCATTCACAGGACAAATACAGTATTAGTTTGTTGGTGTGAAGGGTCAAGAAAGGTTTATATATGGAATGAAATTTTGTTGGTTGCCAGGGGTGGGAGAGGAGGGGAGGGAACACTGCAAAAAAAAAAAAGTTTGCATCAGGATTGTATCCTTTCACTATACTTATTCAATCTGTATGCTGAGCAAACAATCCAAGAAGCTGGACCATATGAAGAAGAAGAGCACAGCATCAATACTGGAGAAAGACTTATTAACAATTTGTGATATGCAGATGACACAATTTTGCTTGCTGAAAGTGAAGAGGATGTGAAGCTCTTACTGACAAAGATCAAAGACTATGGCCTACAGTATGGAAACAAAAATCCTCACAACTGGACCAATAAGCTACATCATGATAAATGGAGAAAAGATTGAAGTTGTCAACACTTCATTTTACTTGGATCCACAATAAATGCCCACGCAAGCAGATTCATCTTGTTCATAGGCACTCACAGGAACCTTGTCCACAAACTCTAAGGAATGTAGTAAGCCAAATAATAGTAATTGGGCACTGGCTGACATCTTATCAGAAAATACGCATGGAGAGTAAAATTAACTTTTGCTGCTATTACCCACAACCCTCCCCCTTTTCCTGAATGCAAAAGCAACTGCTGTTATTTCTTTTGCCACAGCAAAATTTCCTTCCTGTCACATACCACTATGGTTGTAATTGCAAATGGGCCTAATGATGAACAGAAAAACATCCTGCACCTTTCGTAATATCTGATTAAGTGTAATGTCAGATGCCTTGCTGATTGTGATGTGCTTTGTGTATCTCAGATTACACTAAAAGATCTGCAGTAGCTACAGAATTTCCTAAACTAGCAGCCTCACCCTTGATCAGGCACAGATATAAAGGGATATTTAATTTCAGAAATTTGAATTTGATATATCAATTGATGACATTTTGTATACTTTAGCTGAAAAATGACAACTACCTGTCCTATGTTCTCAAGCTATTTCTTGTTAAATAGAATAATTTATAAGCCAAAATGGTGAGTTGGTAAACTAAAGGGCTGCCAATTCCCAAAATCAACTCTGGAGAAATAATAGAGATAAAAAGGAAATAAGTATCCAAAGAATTAACTTCATCAGAATGAGATCCCCTCTTGGGTAACATGAAGTCTAAATAGAATTGGTGAGTGGAAGGCAGTGGGTGGTTGTAACCTGGAAAGAGGACTTTAGGGGAAGAAAATGAAAGCACAGACTGAAGAAAAATTCTGATCTTGCATTTTCCCCAATTTATTTTATCAGTTTATTTATTTTACCACTTGTTCCTTAGAAATCTGTGGCAGCAATCTGAGCTGCTTGTTGTTGTGTCCATCACTAATCTCAGAGAAGGACAAAATTGCTACTGAGCTAAGAAGTAAAGAAAACGATTAAGAAATGAATTCCTCGTTGCCTATTACCCATGGCCGTCATGTCTATTTCAATGCATGGTGACCCTATAGGACAGAGCAGAACAGCCCATAGAGTTTCCAAGGGAAAAGGGAGCTCTGGTGGTGTAGTGGATCAGGCACTAGGCTGTTAACCAGAATGTTAGTCAAATCCACCAGCTCTGGGGAAGAAAAATGAGTCAGTCTGCTTCTGAAAAGATTTACAGCCTTAGAAATCCAATGGGGGTCAAAATGACTAGGAATCAACTCAGTGGTAGTGAGTTTGCTTTGGTTTTTAATCTCTATGCAGGCAGATTGCCATATTAGCTAGCAGCCCAGTGCTTAAACACTGTACCACCAGGGTCCCTTAAGAAATAAATTTGTTGTTGTTGTTATGTGCCGTCAAGTGGGACCGGACTCATAGCTACCCCTCCTTGAGTTTCCAAGGCAGTATCACTACGGAAGTAGATTGCCCCATCTTCCTTCCGAGGAGTGGCTGGTGGGTTCAGGAGGATGGATATTGATGAAGAGCAAATTAGGGAGTTGGAATATCACTTTGAGTAACTTTCTCAGAAAAGGTAAAGAGGTAGAAATGTAACTGATATGCTAAGGAACAGAGAGAGCAGGAAAAAAAGCACTATTGTTGTTGTTACTTAATAGCGGTCCCAGAAGGAAAGAAACACAAAATTTCAGAGGAGGAAGGAGTTGAGGAAACAATACACATAAATATCACAGAATTAAAGAAAAATATGTAAGGTTTCAATTTGAAAGAGCTTGTAGATTGTCATTCAAGTATGAAGGAAAAACAAACACTCTTAGACAAATTCTAGATAAATTAAAAAATACCAAAGTAAAATTTCCAGAAAAAAGAGCAGATCATCTGACAAAAAATAAGAATCAAATTTACTCTAACCTTCTGCATAGTAACTTTAATCATATGACACTAAAGTAATCTCTTTAAAGAATTTAAGAAATAAGTACTTTGAACTTAGAATTGTATGTATAACAAAAATATTATTCCTAAGTGAGGAAGATATATGTTATCAGTTAAGTAAGTGCACAATTTTATAAAATATATCTATTGAGATTATCAACAGAATAAGAAACAATGAAATTGAATTTAAAATACATATTAATGGAATTGAAATGCTATTCTAGGATCAATCCTCACATAAAATACTGGCCTACATGGTTTTATTGATAAATTCCATAACATTGTCAAGGAATAACTACTATATTTTTTAAGATTATTTTTTTTATTTTTGTGGTGTTCCCTCCCTTTCTCTTCCACCCCTGGTAACCAACAAAGAAAGTTTCCTTCCATATATAAACCTTCCCTTCATTTTTACAACAATGAACTAATATAATATTTGTTCTTCTGTGACTAATTTTTTTAATTCAGGATAAAGTCCTCCAAGTTCATCCACGTTCTGTGGTGTTTTGCAGATTCTACATTATTCTTTAGTGTTGCATAGTATTCCATTGTGTGTGTGTACACAGTTTGGTTATCCATTCTTCTGTTGATGGGCACTTAGGTTGTTTCCATCTTTTTGCTATTGTAAGTAGTGCTACGATGAACATGGTTGTGCATATATCTGTTCTTGTCCTGGCTCTCACTTCTTTAGGATATATACTTAGTAATGGAATTGCTGGGTCAAATTCCAATTTTTAAGGAATCACCATACAGCTTTCCACAGTGGTTATATTATTGTACAGTCCTATCAGCAGTGTATGAGAGTCCCAATCTCTCTACATCCTTGCCAACATTTGTTATTTTCTGTCTTGTTGAACTTTGTTATTAGTGCTGGGGCAACATGGTATCTCATTGTTGTTTTGATTTGCATTTCTTTAATGGCTAATGATCATGAGCATTTCTTCATGTGTTTGTTGGCTGCCTGAATATTCTCTTTGGTGAAGTATCTATTCATGTCTTCATAGTGCCTAAGGCATTTGACTGCTAACCAGAAGACTGTAGGTTTAAACCCACCAGCCACTTCTCAGAAGGAAGGTTGGGCAATCTATTTCCATGATATTGCCTCGGGAACCCACGGAGGGGTCACTATGAGTCAGGACTGACTTGACGGCAGTGAGTTTGCTTTTGTTTTTGCCCATTTTTAAATTGGATTATTTTTCTTTTTGTTGTTGAGGTTTTCTATAAATTTTAGAGATAAGTCCCTTGTTAGACATGTCATTGCTGAATATTTTTTCCCAACCTGTCGGTTCTCTTTTTACTGTTTTGGAGAAGTCTTTGGAAATACATAAGAATTTAATTTTTAGAAGGTCCCATTCATCTAGTTTATCTTCTACTGTTTGTGCATTTTGGGTTATGATTGACAGTCTACTTATGCCATATATTGTTGTTGTTGTTATATGCCGTCAAGTCGGACCCGACTTATAGCGACCCTTCCTTGGGTTGCCGAGGCAATAGATTGCCCACCCTTGCCATATATTAGGGACCTAAATTTGCCCCTAGTTTTTCCTTGAGGAACTTTATAGTTTTAGGTTTCACATTTAAGTCTTTGATCCATCTGGAGTTACTTTTTGTGTATGGTGTGAGGTATGGATCTTGTTTCATTTTTCTGCAACTGGATACTCATTTTTGTCAGCATCATTTGTTAAAGAGACCATCTCTTCCCCATTTAATGGATTTCAGCCCTTAATCAAAAATCAACTGACCATAGGTTGATGGATCTATTTCTGGGTTCTCAATTCTGTTCTATTAGTCTATGTGTCTGTCATTGTACCAATACCAGGCTGTTTTGACTACTATGACTGTATAGTAGGTTTTGAGATCTGGGAATGTGAGACCTCCTACTTTGTTCTTTTTCTTCAATAGTGCTTTTCTTATCCAAGGTTTCTTTCCTTTCCATATAAAAGTAGTGATTGTTTTTGCCATATCTTTAAAGAATGTTGACAGGATCTGGATTGGGATTGCATTGAATGCATAGATTGCTTTGGAAAGTATTGACATTTTCTCCATGTTCAATCTTCCTATGCACAAGCATGGTATGTTCTTCCATTTATGCAAATCTCTTATGGTTTCTTGAAGTAGTCTTTTGTAGTTTTCTTTGTACAGATCTTTTGTGTTCCTGTTGTGTTGTTGTTATGTGCCATCAAGTTGGACCCGACTCATAGCGACCCTTCCTTGGGTTTCTGAGGCGGTATCAGTCAGAAGTAGATTACCCAACCTTCCTTCTGAGGAGTGGCTGGTGGGTTTGAACCACCAGCCTTCTGGTTAGCAGTCAAGTGCCTTAGACACAAAGCTACCAGAGCTCCTTTTGTGTCCCTACTGAGATTTATTCCCAAGTATTTAATTTTTTTTTTTTGGTAGTGATAATAAATGGTACTGATTTAGAGGAATAATTAATTACAATTTTATACAAGGAAAGAAAAAGAAAACAGAGATAAAAACTCCCAGCTTATTTTCAAGTCTAGTATGATATTGATTTTATTTCTTATAGAGTTATAATTTACGTACAGTAAATTTTACAATATTAGGCATACAACTAAAGAATTGCTATGTATCTATTTACCCACATATGCATCTATAAGATAAAGAACGTATTCCTACCACAGAGGGCTCTCCTGCTTATTATTTTATTGACCTCTTATCATCATAGATTAGTTTTATCTATTTTGAAGGCTTTTTTGAACAGTGAGCATTTTTTTTTAGCATGTTTTGTGCATTTTAATCAATGAGCTTGGCTGTAAGGTCATCAAATGGAGATCTGACAGCTTCACAGATATCAAAATGTCAGTGTCTGTAGGGCTGTTTCACAGATAGGAATCCTCCAGTCTCCTTTTCTGGGGACAAACCTGGTTGTCTGCATTCAGGGAGCCAAGTGGGGAAGGAGACTGAGGAATTCTCACTATTCTATATGCTAACTTTCACTTAATCCGTCTTTTCAACTCCTTGACTATCTCTTCCCCACTGCAGCATTTTGCATACACAATTTGGAAACCATTTTGATTCAGGTTCTCCAGAGGGCAACTTTCCTTTGCTTTGTTGGAATGGGAAGGGTATAAGGGGTCTTTATACAATTTTTTTTTTTTAATTTTTTATTGTGATTTGGGTGAAGATTTACAGAACAAATTCACTTTCCATACAGCAGTTTACATATACTTTGTCTCATGACATTGACCACAATTTACCACAATGCAACAGCTCCCCTCCCA
>NW_006921627.1:12865369-12948286 GCF_000298275.1 Orycteropus afer afer
GTTGTCTCCGAGGCATTGTGGCATTGTTGTATTTAGATCTCTGTTAACTGTTTGTGAAGAGCAGTCAAGGGTGATTCCGACTCTTCTTGGTGGTTTTTTATCATTGGCCTGTTGGTGGAGAAGGAGGTAGTGGCTGTCCCTCAGTAAGTGAAGTCACAGGAGGTGTGGGTGTAGTTGTGTCTTATGGGGACTGATGTTATCTCCCACTCAATTAGACACAAATTACAATCGAATAACCTTCACAAAACTTGTCAGTCTTGCAGGTCCTGAGTGTCCTTGGGGTGGCTGGAAAGCGGAACATGTTCTTAAGCCCCAGGAATATGCTAGAGCGCTGTCTCTTTAAATATCCAAAATAGTCAAGCCGTTTTTTAAACCTTCAAAATGGCGGCACCCTCTGAACTGGCAAAAGTCCACAGCTCAGCCTACCTTTCTCTTCACCTTCTCCGTTTGTTCCCCAGCCACCGTGCACAGTCCTCCATGCTGTCCCTGGCTAGCAGGGTGATTTTTAGGTTAATTCTTAAGTCCTACCACCACTCAGGAGTCTCCAAGCTGTCTGTGCCATCAAGATAGCTCAGGATCACTGCCAGACCGCAGCTCCGTATATCTCCTTTTTTGGTATTTTCACACAAATTCTTCTGCTAGTTGGGGTTTAGTCCACTTCTATATCCTTCCCTTCAAGGTTCAGGGGTCCAGGATTATCTTCTGTGTCTGTGTTAATTGGTTTCCCTTTTCTTTGTTGAAAAGGGTCGGTGCAGTCTTTCTGCCTAGTCCACCATCTTGCCGGAACTCTTTCAGTGAGCATTTTTTTATTGCCACTTTTACAAAAGGTCTATGTCTGGATGATTAAGTTATGTTGCTATATGTATCAGTAGTTTTTTTTTTTTTTTTTTACTGCTATCTAGTATTCTGAGGCATATTACAATTTATTTTTTCTACTGTTGTTTGGACATTGAGCTACTTTTAATTTTGGCTATTATAAATAGAGCTTGCAAGAGAGAAAACAGGGAAATAATAGCAATATTTAACAAGATAATGAGTTCCTAGGCCAACAAAATTCTTTGAGAAGTGGATGGCCCCTTCCTTTTTCTGAGTCTCTCTTAGTCTGGAAGCTCTGCTGAAAACTGTTGACCATGGGTGACCCTGTTGGTATTTGAAATACCAGTGACATAGCCTCAAACCTCATAGCAACATGCAAGCCACCACAGTATGACATTCCCTGGAGAAAGCTATCATGCTCGGTAAAGTGGAGGGTCAGAGAAAAACGGGAAGACCCTCAATGAGATGTATTGATACAGTGGCTACAACGATGGGCTCAGGTATAGCGAGGATTGTGAGGATGGTGAACAATTGGGCAGTGTTTCGTTCTGTTGTAGTACATAGGATGGCTATGAGTCAATGCTAACTCGATGGCAGCTAACAACAACAGTGTACCCTGTTGCTTGTCTGGTCTGATAATCTAGTATCTTGGAGTGAATGGAGCTGTGGTAGAAATAAAGCTACCCAGAGTCCCCATCCACATAAAGCATATATTGTATGAGGCTTAGCCAATCCCCACCCAGACCTTCATCAGTTCCATTATGTATGAAGCTATGACTTCATCAGCCTGATCACCTGGGAGGTGACAGAGCTGGGGTAGAGAATTCCACGTCCTCTCCCTAATCCTAATGGCTGAGGTTGAAACAGGGAGTAGTTTATTCCCAAATGGTGTCCCTTGGCTCTATGCTTTATTTGCTATGCTCTTTATATTTTTTGTCTTTGTCATGTTCTCTCCCTTTTTACTTAAGATTGACCAACACATAAAAAAATGTGAGTACCATGATGGCTTTAGGCACTAGGGAACTGTAATGAGATTACGTACGAAGGAAGGAGGGGAGGTTTATTATAATGTGGGGACCATTAAACAAGACTTTAATGACCTTGAGCTAAGAATTTTTAGAAATCATAGTCTTATATATGATTAAAATCTCTAAGGGACCCAGGAAAGTATGCAGGTTGGAAGTTATCTCCTGGTATAAATGTGGAGATGAGGAAATATTTGGGCTCCTGATTGGGCTGAGGATGGGAAGTTCTGAAGAATCTGGGGATACATGAGGGAGTTTCCAGATATTGGTCTCTGACTCATAGCACTTTGTTTTAGTCTTGCTCAGATGCAAGTATTCTCTGCATAATACTGTGAATAAGGACAATGAGATAAAGATGGACCCACTGGGAAGGTCAGGTGAGTACATTTTGCCTTCTGTCTCTGGGTCCTTCTGGTGGTAAGCTGGCAACTCCAGTCAGTTCTGTGGTCTATGTGCTGGGTACATGGAGACCCCATATCCAAATCTGGTCTCAATGAGACATCCCCTCATGTTCTGTACATGACTCCTCCCCCCTGTAAGCTTAGCCTAAAAGCCCTTAGCCTTCTTTGTAGTGAGAACATGAACTTCTGTGGGTGTGAAGTTTCTCTTTTAATGTCTATAGGTGTGATATTTCTCTTCCTGCCAAAGTTCCCTCTCAAGTGACTCAGTGACCATACTACCATTTTTCATGGTAGATAGTGAAAAGGTGGCTCTGCATCTTATCCAGGCAGTGACTATACATTTGATTTTGTGATAGCGATAAGGAGAGGACTCTAAGAGATGAGGGTATCAGGGAAAATAGTATGGGGAGATTGAAAGCCCATTTTTTTTTCTGGGTGACACATTTTGATCACCTGTTGTTCATAATTCCTGCAGATGTGTGTAAGTGAGGAGACTTGTTCCTCCAGTTAAGGTTGGCTCCATCTTCCTCTGTGCTGTTCTATGACTCCCTGTGACATCACAGGGAGGAAATTCTAGATTCTCAGATTCTCTGTGTCTACCTCATCACTCCCTTGCTATGAATGTTCAATGTTCTACAGATACTGGAACTGGGTTCCCTCACAGAAAATTGAAATGCCTAGTCTGTAAAAGGTAATTTTGTTGTTTTGAAATAGGCCAAACAGATTGAAGATAAATTTCTGGCTAAATAAATAATTGGGTTTGGGAACTTTGAACAAAGTAATTCAAGGGAAAAATAGTATTATGTGTTTATATTTGTCATATGCCCAACACAACCAAAGTATATGGCAGTTGTAATGCAGACAAGCAGAATGTATAGCCCAACACTGACATAATATAAATGATAATATTGTAGTAGGAATAGTTAATTGCTCCAAATTTATCATGAAGTTGCTACAATTCCCAGTCATTTGTGCAAATATCTCTACTTCTTCAATTTATGCCCCACTTATCACTCCAGTATTGTTCTTGAGAACTTTGCCCTGTTGTTGTTTGGTGCTGTTGAGTTAGTTTCAACTCAAGCTACCCAATGTGACAGAGTACAACTGCCTCATAGCATTTTTTAGTCTGTAATCTTTATGGAAGCATATTGCCAGGTCTTTCTTCTGAGGAGCCAGTGGGTAGGTTCAAACTGCCAACCTTTCTTTCAGTTAGGAGAAGAGTACTTAACAGTTTACTACTGTTGCTACTGTTAGGTGCCATCAAGTCAGTGCTGACTCATAGAGACCCTATGTACAAGAAATGGGTCCTGCACCACCCTCACAATCCTTGCTTTGCTTGAGCCCATTGTCGCAGCCACTGCTGTCTATCCATCTTGTTGAGGATATTCCCCTTTTTCATTTACTTCTACTTCATTAAGCATGCTCTCCTCCAGGAACTGATCCCTTCTGACCACATGACCAACGTAGGTGAGATGAAGTCTGGCCATTCTCACTTCTAAGGAGTATTCCAGCTGTACTTCTTCCAAGACAGACTTTTTTTGTTCTTCTGGCAGTCCAAGGTATTTTTAGTATTCTGTGACAACATCACAATTCAAATGCATCAATTCTTGTTGTTGTTTGCCGTCGAGTCAGCCCCGACTCATAGCGACTCCTCCTTGGGTTTCTGAGGCAGTATCACTACGGAAGTAGGATTGCCCAACCCTCCTTCTGAGGAGTGGCTGGTGGGTTTGAACCGCCAGCCTTCTGGTGAGCAGTCAAGTGCCTTAGGCACTATGCTACCATAGCTCCTTATTCTTCTTAGGTCTTCCTTATTCGTTATCTATCTTTCAGATGCATATGAGATGATTGAAAATACTTTTTTACTTTTACTACTAGGGCTTCTTTTTTTTTTTTTTGCCTTTGTTGTTGTTGTTGCTAGGTGTCCTGGAGTTGGTTCCAATAATAGAGACCCCATGTACAGCAGAACAAAACAGTGCCTGGTCCTGAGACTACAAATCAGAAGAATCCTGAGTGATGGTTGCAAAGAGATCAAATGGATAGGTTTATCTGAAACTTCTTCTATAGATGCAATGAGTGGGAAGGTTATCTGCCTTACGGGGGAGGGGGGTAAGGAAAGGTGGGGTAAGCAGAGCTATCCTTCATGAGAGCTCAGAATGTAAGTGGGTTCTTATCTCTCTCATATGTCATCTTTGCCCTTTTCAAGGCATTCCTACCATTTCTCTGTATCTTCTCAGAGGCTGGGTAAACCTTGAGTTTGTGATTATGCCTCTTCTCCACCCCTCTTCTCAGTTACAGATGCACACATTTTGTACTGTCATGACCATATTTCCCAAATTTAAATGTTACTTCTTTGGACTGTCAAAATGATTTTTGTGTTAACTCTGCATGTGAACCAAAGTGTGAGGAATCAGGTGAGATGCTAAAATATGGACATTTTTGTGAAATTTTTCTGCTTTATAATAATGATTGCACCTTTTATACTAGATTGATTTCCTAACAGATATAAAATAATTTTGGGGGGTTAGATATCAGGTGGAGAGAGAACATTATCTCAGATGTATTTATAAACTCATAGAACACTAGAGCCTATGTAAAAAATATCAGCTATCTTTTTAATTAGCACAATGCTGTGTTCTCTCCTGTGTAAATGAAAGCTGTGGGCTCTTTGGTGAAAATTGACGTAGAGCTCAAGTAACAATTTCCATGTAAGAACAATCTATAATGTTTGAGATCATCTACATAGGTATTTTGGGAATTAGGACAAAATCACAAAGAAAGTTCAGACATTGGGGAATGAATATTTTAGAGTTGTGTTTTCATCCTTCGATTCCTTGTGAATTCAGGTTGATATAGTCTATCATCTCTAGTGACATGTATTTCCAAGACTATGGGTCATGAATTATATTGCCTTCTCTTCACAGGGTTTTTCTAAGGTGTTTTATGATGTACAGAACTTTTTACAGTCTGCCTCTCTTGCATTGCTTCTGCTGTCTAAAAATAGGTGTTGCCATTTTTCTGGGTTGCAGGTATAACAAAGCGATTTTCCTTTTATTTCAGATGGTCCTGGGCAGTCCTCAAAGGGAGAAGCTCTGGGAGGCAAGGAAGATGGGAGGGGAAAAATTTCCTCACTACAAGTTCGGGTAGCGAGAGAGTCCCGGGATTCTGAGGCTCACATCTGTAACACTGGACCATCAGTTTGAGAGTGGCTGAGCCTGTAAGGAATCCCCTGTGGCATAATATTCTAAAAGGAGACAGCTTCTGAGACCCTCATTTTCCATGTTTATATTGAAAGAACAAATGTTAATAAATACTTTAAAACTCTTGGAAAAGTTCTGTGTTACCAGAAACTATTTATTGAACTTCTAGCGTCTTTTGCTCAGTTATCTTTAGTCAATCCAAATCTCAGAAAAACTTCCTATATCCAAGAGAAATCTGAGCTGAGTGACCTATTTTATATTTTCCAAAAGCAACACATGGATTCTTTCTTACAGGTAAAGAGAAGCTCATGGTCGCTGTGTTGTTCTTGTTGTGTGCCATCGAGGCAATTTCGACAAAGCAAATAGTGTAGGATCACAGCCGAGCTTTCCTTTTTCCACCCCAGACGATCACTCTGCAAAATCACTTGAACATTCTAAAATGTTCTGGCCAGATTGCATTCTATTTCTTATGTAAGTGCCATGTTTCTCCTCTATCCTATGCTAGAATGTGGTTTCATGGAGATTGATGAACAGGGAAGGATTGCTACAGATTTTCTTATTCTGTCCAAAGCTTCATGGCCCAAATAACATTAGTCCTTCACTACCAAGATAAACAATTTTTGGGGAGTGGTGGTGGTGCTTAATTGTTTATTGTTTAATATTTATTATTTTTTTAAATATTTGATTGAGCTTTTGGTGAAAGTTTGCACAGCAAAATAAGTTCCCATTTAACAATTTCTACACACATTGTGGGGAGCTCTGGTAGCATAGTGGCTAAGGCACTTGACTGCTAACCAGAAGGTTGGCGGTTCAAACCCACCAGGCACTCCTCGGAAGGAAGGTTGGGCAATCCTACTTCCGTAGTGATACTGCTTCAGAAACCCAAGGAGGGGTCGCTATGAGTCGGGGCCGACTCGACAGCAAATAACAACAACAACAACAACACACATTGTGGAGTGACATTGATTACATTTCCCACATTGCATCAATATTCCCATTACTTCCATTCTGGTTGCTTTGTTTCCATTATTCTTGCTTCCCTTACTCCACTGACCATCTAATCTTTGCTTAGGGTAATGTTGATAATTGTAGGTTTTTTTTTTTTTTTTAATTATGAAAGTAGCACAGTATACACAAATGATACTGTTTATTTTATGAGCCAATCTGTTATTTAGTTGAAAGGTGACCTCTGGGATTACTTCAGTTCAAAGTTTAAAGGGTATCACAGGGCGATAATCTCAGGGGTTTCCCAGGTCTTTGCTGGTCTAGTAAGTCTGGCCTTTTTTTTTTTTTTTTTTTTTTGAGATTTTGAGTTTTGTTCTACATTTTTAAAAAATGTTTACTTTTAACTCAAATTATATATTCATATATTTTGAAAAGCTAAATTGTTCTAGATTTCTTTATTAAAAAAACTGCACTTAATAGCCCTTCTCCTATTTCTTTCGCCCACAGCAATTTTTTTTTTTTAAACTGATTTTTATCTCTGTTCTCCCACATCAGACTTTCTTTTGAGGTAAATTTCAGCTCATACTTCTCCTTGGCTTAGTCCTATACCATGTCCCTCAGATCTGAGCCCCACACACGTGGACCAATGGAGAATAGTAGTTTCCAAGAGAAAAATTATAGGGCTGTTACCTGGAGAGAAATGAATGTATTCTGGGCAGCATAAACAAAGAAACAGAAGTCCACACTAATAAGATGTTTAATTTGAAATAGAATTAGACATAGCCAAAGCTTGAGCACCTGAAGACAACTGCTCTCTCCTTCTACTTGCATGGATATCCAATTGAGACAACCCTTTTCAGAAAAACAGGACGGGAAGGAACATCTCCCAACTCATTATTTGAGACCAGAATTATCCTATTACCAAAATCAGACCAACGTATTGCAAGGAAAGACTATTAAATATCAATATCTCATATAAACATGGAAACAAAGATCCCAATAAATTATTAACAGATCAGGTCCAGCAATATACAAAAAGGATACAACATGATCAAGTGGGGGGTTATACCGAGAATGCAAGGCCTGTGCAAATTTGAAAATTAGTTGTATAACTCACCAATGACTAAAGATGAAAAACCACACGATTTTCTCAGTAGATTAAAAAAAAAAAAAAAAAAAGCATACGACAAAGTTCAAAATCAATTTATTGATTGTTTCAGCAAACTAGAAAATGAGGAGAAGCCCTTTAAACTGGATAAACTATGTGAAAGATCCTCACAACACCCTCAGAGATCGTTAACACTATGACAATTTTATAAGGAAGTCTAGCCTTGGCGATACTTGATTATTTACTGAAAGCCGAAAAGTCACAAATCTAAGATTCTAAAATAGGCAGTTTGATTCCAGACCTTTTGTTAAAAATTTGAGCTTTCTCAGAGAAAAGGATTGGCCCACTGAGATTTGAAGTGAAAATTCCCTGGGTACTTTAGTTGGCAAAAAAGCTAAACTAAAGCCAAGACTATCTTATTATTTCTAGTAAAGTATTCATTCTAAGGCAGAATTTATTGTTGGACAAATGAAATCACACTTATAATATATAATTCATATCTGGGCTCCATTTTTCTAAGACACCCTGAACAAGGGTTCAGACACAGTGCACCAGAACAGGGACATTTAAATGGAAAAAAAAAAAAGAAGACTACAGAGCACATCAGAAGTGTTTGCAACTTTTCTCTTGACATGGAAAACACTATTAGAAGTAAAAAAATCATCACCCTTTAAAATTATACAGGACACAATGTCCTCAAAACAAATGGTCAGAATGAGTGCTTGTTGTTTTTTTGAGGAGGCATGATGGGAGAAGAGACAAGCTCGGAGGGACAAACGCCAAGATAGGAGCGAGCCTACTTTGCAGCAACGGTAGTGATCCAGGTAAGAGGCGGTGGAAGGTGAAGCTAGGAGAGGGCCGGAGGGCATGAACACATGGATTAGTGCGATGGTAGAGAGCTTTGATATAGATGAGTCTTGCAGATTACATGGAAACAAACAAGGAACAAAGACCGTTTGTATTGACACGAGTGGATTTTGTTGCCATTTAGTAAAAGAAGCCTCACTAGAGAGGAAGAGCTTTGTGAGCCAAACAAGGTCCAGTATTTTCGTGTTAAATTTGATAGGTCATTAAGGTATCCAAGTGACAACCTGTAGTTGGAGACTAGAGAGACAGAAGAAGGAGAAGGAGGAGGAGGAAGGAGAGGAGGAGGAGATGGGAGAGGAAGGAGGAACAGCAAGAAGGGGATTGTTGTTGGTAGGTGCAGCCGAGTAGTTTCCTACTCACAGCGACCCCATGCACAGCAGAACAAAACACCGCCCGGTCCCGCGCCGGCTCCATGATGAGAAGGGGACAGAGGGAAAGAGGGAGAGAAGGTCATATCTGGATTGGAGATATATATACAAGAGGTTGTTTTGAGATGAAAGCAGCTCTTTGTCAGTAGAAATGTTAAAGAAAAATCAGGGGCTGTCAGAACAGTTATGTGAAGGATTTCTGCACTGAGTGAGAAGTTAAATTAGACTATCTTGAATCTCAATTTTTTGGAAAAAAATCCTTTTGTTATCTAATAATTATAAATATTTGTGACAAAAAATCTTGAAATTCCAATTCACTTTGATGCTCATAAAAATATGTGGATGTTTATTGAGACTATTTTCGAAATGGTCGTGGGATATTGTTCTCCTGTGTCTGTTTCGTTGGATGTGTGTTACTTTGTATGTCTGTGTGTTCTTTGTATGTCTGTGTATTACCCTGCATGTCTTTACCCTGCATGTCTCTGTGTTACTTTGTATGTCTGTATAGCATCTTTTTTTCTTTGTAGGTGTCCTTGCAGTTTCTGAGGGTACATTTCTTCTTTTCAAAATATTTTATTTCTTACTTTTCTTTTATTAGTTATTACTGATTCTTTAAAAAAGTCCTGATGCTTTAAAAATTTTAAATCATTTTTTCCTGTTTTCTTCATCTCTGGACTTGTGTATGTCTTTCCTATTCCTTCCTGTGTCTTAATTCTATAATTATTTCTCACTGAGTGTCTTTTTTCTTTTTCTCTGTCCACCTATCCTACATTTTTCTTGCAAATGTTGTTTCTTTCTTTATGTTTCTCTACTTTGGAGTGAGATAATACAACTCTAAGGCACTAGTGACTGTACTCCTCCAATGTGATCCTGTGAATCTGTGGAGACTAGGGGTTCTAAAATCTGATAACAAACATAAAGCACTCTAGGTATTTAAAGCAGGAAGGGGCTTACTACAGGAAATTATGTGTTTACTCAATTCTAATCAAGAAGTTTCAAAAACCACAGGAAACACAGCTAAATGTCAGATGCAACACCAAGCTAGTAGTAATTTCTAGGCCATGTGCAAAGCTCTCCTGCAAAACTAAGTTTCCCATGAAAGTCTCTTTGGTGGAATCCAACCTAGATTCTTCTAGTAACAGATTGTGGGAAATGTAGTTACCAGACTCACAGGCTCCAGTCAGTCCTGCAGGGAGAATAAAAGGAGACAAGCATGGTGAAGGACTGATAAGAGATAACATAGCACTGTTGTTTATTCAGTGCAAAGGGGGTTCTCTGTTTACTTCAGCAGAAAACCTAGTAGTCCTGCCACAGAGCTCTAGTCCCTTATATTGCTGCTTCTCACAATGACTCCTCACAGTGTTGGGCCAGGAGAGTTTAGCTGGCATAGCACCTAAGGCATTTGACTGCTAACCAGAAGGCTGGCAGTTCAAACCCACCAGCCACTCCTCAGAAGGATGGTTGAACAATCTACTTCCATAGTGATATTGCCTCAGAAACCCAAGGAGGGATTGCTATGAGTTGAATCCAACTCGAAAGTCATCTCTCTCACTCATTATGGTGAGATTTAGTCCCTTCAGAAATTAACTCCAAGTATGGAAACTGCCCTCTCTCTTAACTTTCCAAAAGCACACTACAATCACCATGATTTACAATTCATTTTCCCTAAATCTTAGGTATTTTAACTTTATGTGAGGGAAATCAGTATTCTAGTTAGTCTTTAATTCTGTTGCTCTTTCTTTTTTGAAGACATTCTGGCTAATGATATACTGGAAGTATTTACTGAAAAATATACATGGTAACCCAATTTCTGCGACCTAAATTGAGATTCAGGATAGTCTAGTGGCTTCCTCCATGGCCAAACTGTTGCTTCCCTGTATTTGTCGAACCCAAAGTTTATATTCCCAAGTCAAAAAGTGTTAACTTATGCTGATGATGCCATAGAATAACCATCAGAACTTTTTCAATTGCTATTCCCTTGAAAAAACAATGATAAAGATAAAACCCAAAAGCCCACTGGCATCCAGTGGATTCTGACTCATAGTGACCCTTTAGGACAGAGTAGAACTGCCCTGAAGGGTTTCCAAGGCTGTGGATCTTTATGGAAGCAGGCTGCCTCATCTTTCTCCAGTGGAGTGCTGATGCCTACCTTTTGGTTAGCCAACAAATGATTCAACCACTTCACCACCAGAGCTCCTTCAATGAGAAAGATAATAGTATACAAATAATAGTTCTAATGAATTATTTTGGCTTTTCTTTATTATCTTCATTAATTACTTAAACTTCAACACTCTGCATTTTTTTTCTTTATTTATATTAATATTTTGGATCATTAAGTTAATCTTTAAGTTTCAAACACGTTTTAAACGGTTAAGGTAGATAATTAATTTTTTTTAAAGTCCCCATTACTCATGATTATTAAAGAGTATTTTACATACGAGGGAGCATAAACACTTTATACGAAAAAGAATGAAAATATTGGACAGAGTTCTGCATAAAGAGGAAAGAGCTTTTTCAGGGCAGAGGGGTCTGCTGGAGATATTCTGAATTCTTAGACCTGAAACATTCACCATCAGCAATCATGAACTTTCTGTGGATGATATTAAAAACCAAACCAAACCAGTAGATGTTATTCTAGTGATTATTTTAGTAATAATAAAAGAAAAATAGTATCAATAATTGTTTTACACTTCAGCTTCTATACATGGATTTTTATCTCAATACCAAGTTTAAAAACAGGTTGAGAAGTTTTAACTTTCTGAGAGTCTCCCATTAATAAAGCAACAAAGGCTAGAAGGCATCTTGGCCCCTTGTTTCCAAAGTGTCCTGAAACCAGAAGGACACTCTGACCATTTCCTTTAGTTTTATTTGTTAACCACTACTCTTCCTTTCTTTTGTTCCGTAAAGGTTTCCCTAATTATCCCTGCCCTTGCAGAAAGTTGGTGGTTCAAACCCACCAACCACTCAGTGGAAGGAAGACTGGGCAATCTACTTCTGCAAGGATTTACTACCATGGAAACCCAAAGAGGGTTGCTATGAGTTGGAATTGACTTGATAGCAGAGAGTTTTTTTTTGTTGTTGTTGTTTGTTTCATTGTGATGATCTTACAGGAGCTGTGGTGGTGCAGTAACAAAGGTTGATGGTTCAAACCCACTAGCTGCTGGATGCAAGGAAGAAGGGCAATCTACTTCTGTAAAGATTTACTGCCTTGGAAGCCCAATGCAGGTCACTGTGAGAAGGAATCAACTTGATGGCAGTGGGTTATTTATTTATTTATTTATTTAAATGATGTTCTTTTCAGCCTGGGATTTCATTTCCTCAGATGGATTGGAAGCTCGCAAAGGGCAGTGGTTGGGCATCATATTTCTTGCCCAATATCGCCTTTAGCATGTTTTAGGTTTTTAGGCAGTGTCATGGTGGTAGTGGTTTCTCATTGTCTCTTTAGGCAGGAAAGAAGGACCTTGTGGGCCTTGGCAGATAGAGATTGGGCATGAAGCCTCCTGGAGCTCATGTATAATAAATCCTGGGAGCTGCCAAAGACTGTGGATGCACATGAGCATCTGGTCGCTTTAGAGAGAGTTGAATTAAGACTAGGAATTGGGATCGTTGTGTGCACTGGAGACTAGTACTAGTGCAGAGCCATTCATCCTTGAGGCAGTAGGATGGGAATCTCTGGGGAAAGTGATTTGAAGCATGAGAAATTTCTGTTATAAAGACCTCTTTGAATGGAGGAAAATGGATTTATCTAAATTCTTTTAGGTTCTGTTTGACAGGTTTGTGTAGTAGGTCAGGAACTCAGAGAAATTCAAAGGAAGTCCCCTTTGTGAGCAAGGTTGCTCTTTGTCCTTGTACGAGGTAAGGCTATGGTCTGATCCCTGGGACATTTCCACCCTCACTTGAAGGGTTGCTGCCAAGGATCAAGGAAGTATATTGTGGTGATATTCAGAGCAATGCCACTGTCTACTATTCTGTTTATTTGAGATGATAGTACTCCATTTTAAGAAAATAAATCTTTTCTTCCTCACTGACACTTTGGCTGGGAAGAGATTCTCAGGATCTCTTTGACACACATTCTTTATATGTATAAGTAGGTCACAATAGGGAATGCAGGGTTTCTAGGGGGATGAAATGGAATGTCACTTCAGGAACTTCTGATCTTTCTTGATCCTCCACCTTAGATGTCTTTATGTCTGAATAAAACTGGCTCTTGTAGTGAAATCTGGGGAAACAGGACATTTCCATTGTTTATAGGTGTAATTCTACATAGGGACTGTTTTGGTTACCTAGTACTGCTCCGGCAAGAATATATCACAACTGGGATGGCTTGAACAAGTAGGAATTTATTTTCTTACAGTTCAGGAGGCTAGAAGTCTGAGTTCAAAATGCCAGGTTCTAGGGGCTGTGTGAAAACCCCTTGACCTTGGGCTTCAGCTCTGCTTCTTGTTCTTGGCCCCTGAAGGTGGAGGCACCTCTTCACTCAGGCAGCTACTGGCCGCTGAGACTGACAAGCCCAAGGTTGATAAATAAAATGGCCCAGTCGTAACGTTATCAAACCACATGGCAGGCCATTAATTTAAGTCCATTGAAAGTCTCAAGGGCGGCAGAGCATGGCAAGCTACTGAACAACATGGCTACATGCAGAGTTCAAGGTGCATAAGCTAGAAACCATTCCCAAGGCTTGTCCTTATATACAGGAGGTAGACCACATCCCTAGGGCAGCTACTCAGCTGCTCCCAGTAGATTCCACCATGGAGTTGATTACCAGTCTCATCATGGGGAATAATACATCCAGCTGCCCAGCCACTCAACCAGGCCTAGCCAAGTTGACACACAAACTTAACTACCATAGGGACCCACTCATTCATTTGTGTATGTGCTTTCCTCTTTCTGGTCAGGTTTGGGTATGCTAGCATTTTGTGGGCCACTGAGGCATTTGTAGAATTGAAGCTACCTGATTTTCCTTCCTGTTACCTTTATGATAGTTATAGGATGAGGCTTGGCTAATCCCCACCCAGACCTTCAGCCCTCCCATTGTGTCTGAAGCTGTGACTTCATCATCCTGATCACTTAGGAGGTGACAGAGCTGGGGCAGAGATTCCCATATCCTTGTTCACATCCTCATGTGTGAGTCTGAATTTGGTGCCAGCTTACACCTACATGTACCCTTTTGGCTATACCTCCTGGTGGCAATGACCATTCTTTTCATGGTCTATTTCTCATTTTTTCCCTTCTTCAGTGAGGCTGATGAACACATAAGGAAATGTAAGTACAGGTGGAGCCTGTTGTTGTTGTTAGTTGCCTTTGAGTTGATTCCTACTCATGGTGATGCCATGTGGTACAGAGTAGAACATAGGGTTTTCTGCTTAATAGAAGTTCACTAGGCTTTTGATCCACAGTATTTCTGGGTAGGTTTGGACCAACCTTTAGGCTAGCAGTGGAGTGTAAGCTGTTTATGCCACTCAGGGTTTTAGGTGGAGCCTAGACAATATATATATGGAAGGAGGAGAAGGAATCAATTAAAATATGTGGTACTTGAAAATATGTTCTTTATCACATGATCTTGGAAAACTATTCCTCTTCTCTGTGCTATGAGGCCTTCCAATGACCCTAAGCTAAGAGTTCTTAGAAATCATAATGCTATATATGCTAGATGTGCTTGTGGAAACTGTACTTAAGGTCAGGACTGGGCTGGGAAGTGTCTGGTATACCTGTGAACAATGAGGAAATATTTTGGGCTCTGACTAGGTTGAGAATATTAAGGTATATATGTATTTAAAAAACAAAACAAAACAGCAGCAACAACAAAAAAAACCAAACTCACTGCCATCGAGTCAATTCTGACTCATAGCTACCCCCATTTCAAATGCCGTAGGCACTAAGTCACCAGATAGAATATGGGGAAGAATTAGAGAATATGTGAATTTCCAGATGTTGGTGTCTAACCCAGAACCCTTGTAGTCTTGCTCAAATGCAGGCATTCTCCGTGTAATGGTATGCATAAGGACAAAAATGACAATGAGATAAAGATGGAGAAGTTGAGGAGGCCAGGTAAGTACCATTTGCCCTTCAACTCTGGGTTCTTCTGGCCATGAGCTGGCAGCTCTAGTCAATTTTTTGGTATAAGTGCTAGGTAGCTGGAGACCCCTGCCCAAGTCCAGTCTCAGTGAGGTATCCCCTCATGGAGGGCACATGACCCCTTCTTCCTCTAAGCTTAGCCTAGGACCACTGAGACTTCTCTCCCCCACAGGTGCTGCTGAGCTGACTCTGACTCTTGGTGACCCCATATATGGAAGAGTAGAGCCATGCTCCACAGGATTTTCAATGACTGAATAGTTAGCCTTTCTTTTAAGATTCCTCTGGTAGAGTCTAACTGCCTTTCTAATATACTTGGCTGCTAAACTTTCAGATAGCAGCCAAGTATATTAACCATTTGGATCACAGAGGGACTCAGAGCCTTCTCTCTGGATAGCTAGTTTTTCAAGCCAAGCTTGGGTTCTGAGCTCCTATGTGTGAGAAAGATTTTTCCATTTTGCCCGTTTCTGTGAAATTTTTCTTTCTGTTAATGATCTCTTTCAAGTGATTCAGTGATGAGATTTCCATATTGCATGCTGTTGTTTTGTTGTTATGTGCTGTCGAGTCGGCCCCGACTCCTAGCGACCCCTCCTTGGGTTTCCCAGGCAGTATCACTACGGAAGTAGGATTGCCCAACCTTCCTTCCGAGGAGTGGCTGGTGGGTTTGAACCGCCAGCCTTCTGGTTAGCAGTCAAGTGCTTTAGCCACTATGCTACCAGAGCTCCTATATTGCACGCTAGACAGTGAAAACAAAGGTGGCTAGGTGGCTTTGAATCTTCTATAGGCAAGAGTTATACATTTGATTTTGAAATAGGAATAAGGATAGAAGGACTCTGTTATTTGTATGGATGAGATGGTCAGACAAAAGTTGAAAGTCCATTTTCCTGGAGAATATTCTACCACCTGTTGACCATAATTGTTGCAGATGTGTGTGCTGGGGAGGCTTGTCTCTCCACTTGAGGTCAGCTCTCCCCTCCTTTGTGCTGTTCTATGACTCCTTGGTGACATCACAGGGAGGGAACACACTAGATTGATTCTAGGATTCTCTGTGTCTAGCACATCACTCCTTTGCTATGAATGTTAAACATCCTATAGATAGTTCAACCAAGTTTCCCTTACACAAAATCAAAATGCCTAGCATGTGAGAGTCTGTTGTGTTGCCTTGAAATAGGCAAAACAGGTTGAAAATAAATTTCTGGCTAAATAAATATTTGGACTTGGGATTTGTTTTTAATTTAATTCAAAGGAAGAATTATGTATTTGAATTTGTCACATCCTCAACATAACCAAAGGTGACCCTCTGTGTAGACAACAGAATATCTAGCCCAATATTGATATTGCTTAAGCAGGAATATCATAGCTAAAAACGTTAAGTGAATTGCCCAAATTTTATCATGAAGCCACTGTAATTTCCAATCCTTTGTACTAATGTCTCCATTTCCCTCAATCCCCACTCTATCACTTTGCTACTGTTCTTGAAAATCAGAATAGTGATCTGAGTGATGATTGCAAAGGGGTTGAGTGGGTGACGTTGTCTGAAAAATTTTCCTTGGGTGCTATTTCCTTCCCTATGAATGGATAAAGAGACATGAGTTTATTACCCAAGGACTCTTGTAAGTGACCAAGGGAAAGTAAGGTGAGTACAGCTCTCTTTCATGAGTGGGTGCCTGTCTCTTTCATCCATCAGCTTTGCCCTTTTCAAAGCATGTCTGCCATTTCTTTATCCTTACAGATGCTGGGTAAACCCTCAGTTCTGTGAGCTCTGCTTCTTCTGCTTCTTAGTCACTGACGTATGCGTGTTATCTACTATAACCATATTTCTCAAATTAGAATATTAGTTCCTTGAATAGTCAAAAGATTTTTTTCAAAAATGCTATTTCTAGGAGTGATCAAAAGTATGTGGAATCAGTTTAGGTACTAATATATTGGCATTTTTTGACAATCTTGTACTTCATGATGACCTAGTAATTTAGATTAAGATTTAAATGTAGATTTAGATTTAAATGTAGTTCCTTGAGGTTAGATATAAGGTGTGAGGAGAAAACTATTCCAGATTTTTTTGTAAACACGCAGACACAATTTTAGAAACTTAGAGTTAGAAGAAACCATAGAAACTATAATCTTTAATTTTCAGATGAGAAAACTACTTTTTTTTATCTTGTTATGTGGGTAAGATGAGAGTGTTGTGCTTTTTGGAGGCATTTTACTCTTGGAGCTCAGGTAGCCATTTGTATTTTGGGATAAGTTAATAAAAGTTGGAATTTCCCTGTGAAAATATTTGGAAATTGGGGAAGAACTACAGAAAAAGTGTTAGTCTGTCATTCAGAAATGAAGATTCTGGAGCAGTGCTTTCTTATCTTCATTCTTGTGAAGTCATTCTATTCACATTTTGCAAAGTGACATGTTCCCCGCCTCTTCTCTACTCTCAAATCCTCACTGATTATGCAGAGAAACAGTTCTGCAGACAGCTGCTGTCTAGCAATAATCTGTAACAAATATGTACCAGAGATTAGCCCATGTGTCACATGTTTCTAGTCTGGTATGAATGTTCTGAGATATATGCTGATGTTCTAAAATATTTGCAATCTGAGTCCCTTGAAACTATTTCTGTTACCTGCATGGGATTCTGTCATTTCACTACATTAAGCTGTAACTAAGAAACATTTTTTGTGTTTCAGGCTGGTTTCACCAATGCCCTGGGAGAAAATCTCTGAAAGGGGAGAAAGGTGGGAAGGGAAAAGACCATTCACTTATCAAGGAAGTAGTGGGAGACAGAAACCAGGAAGTCCATCCAGTAACATCAGTTTGAAAGTGGTTAAGTCTCAGGAAACTCTGAGACATCATATCTCAGGAAAGGACCTCTGAGACCTTCGTTATTTGTGTTTGTACTGTCTTGAAATTGATAATAAATATTTGAGATGCTCTGGAAATTGCTGTGTTATAAGGAATTCTTTGTTGAACTTCTAGCTTCTTTCATATAATTTCTTTCAGTGAATCAAAATTCCAAACACGCTTTCTTTTTCCACATGGAATCCTAGGTGAGTGACCTATGCTATTTTATTTTTCTAAGGCAATAAGTAGTTTCACTCCCGTAAGGGAAAACAGGCCACAGCTGAGCCTTTCCTGTCTCTAATCAAAGTGATTACACAGCAAAATCATCTGAACATTCTAAATGTCCTGTCCAGATTGCATTGTTTTTCTGTCATGTTTCTCCCCTGTCCCACAATGGAATATGGATTCATGGAGATAGATATGTGGGAAAGGAATTACTACTAGTTTTCTTATTCGCCTTAAATCTTCATGCTCCCCATAAGTTGCTTTTCTCTTAGCATGTTAAACTAATTTTCTTTTATCCTTTTTATATCAGCACATAATTTTATCTTACTTTCACCTACCCCATACACTTGTTTACCATGTCCTGCAGTATTTTTATGAAGGAAAAAAGAAAAAATCAAAAGAAACTGTTTTTAAGTGGTCCAGATGCTGTAATGGGCAGACAAGGCCTTCAAAGCAGCTATTATGAATAAGTTTGAAGAACTAAAGAAAGTCATATTTAAAAATTAAATGAAAGTATGATTACTATATTGAACAATGCAGGAAGAATTAAAAGAAGATGGAAGAAATATACAGAGTTACTCTACCAAAAAGAATTGATCAATGTCCAATTATTTGATGAGGTAGCATACGATCAAGAGCTAATGGCATTGAAGGAAGATGTTGAGGCTGCACTGAAGGAATTGGTGAAAAACAATTCTCCAGGAATGGACAGGAGACCCACTGAGATGTTTCAACAAATGGATTCAGTGCTAGAGGGCTTACTCTTTTATGCCAAAATGTTTGGAAGACCTGGCCAACTGACTGGAAGAGATCAATGTTTGTGCCCACTCCAAAGAAAAGTGATCCAACAGAATGTGGAAATTATTGAACAATATCATTAATATCACACACATGTAAGATCTTGCTGAAGATAATTTGAAAGCTGTTGTAGCAGTGTATTGACAGGGAACTTCCAGAAATGCAAGCTGGATTTAGAAGAGGATGTGTGTGGAACAAGGGCTATCATTGCTGATGGCTGATAGATCTTAGCTGAAAGCAAGGAATACCAGAAAGATGTATACCTGTGTTTTATTGATTGGCAAAAACAATTGATTGTATGGATCATAACAAATTATGGGTACCATTGTGAAGAATGGGAATTCCAGAACACTTAATATTGCTCATGAAAACCTGTACATAGACCAACAGGCTGTCATTAAAACAGAACAAAGTAATACTACATGGTTTAAAATCAGGAAGGGTGTACTTCAGGGTAGTATCCTTACACCATACTTATTCAGTCTGTATGCTGAGCAAATAATCTGAGAATCTGGACTGTATGAAGAAGAATGTGACATCAGGATTGAGTAACAACTTGCGATATGCAGATGACACAACCTTGCTTGCTGAAAGTGAAGAGGACTTTGAACACTTACTATGAAGATCAAAGACTACAGTCTTCAGTATGGATTACATCTCAACATAGAGAAATGAAAATCCTCACAACTGGACCAATAAGCAACATCATGATAAATGGAGAAAAGATTGAAGTTGTCAACTTGAATCCACAATCAACACCCTTGCAAGCAACAGTCAAGAAATCAGATGTTGCATTGCACTGGGAAAATCTGCTGCAAAAGACCTCTTTAAAGTGTTAAAAAGACAAAGCAAAACAAAAAAATAAACCAAACCAAACACACTGCCATTGAGTCGGACCTGACTCATAGCAACCCCTCCTTGGGTTTCCGAGGTGGTATCACTACGGAAGCAGATTGCTCAACCTTCCTTCTGATGAGTGCCTAGTGCGTTTGAACCGCCAGCCTTCTGGTTAGCAGTCAAATGCCTTAGGCACTATGCCACCGATAGCCTAATATGCATGTGAAACCTGGACAATGAATAAGGAAGACCAAAGAAGAGTTGATGCCTTTGAATTGTGGTGTTGGTGAAGAGTATTGAAAAATACCATGGACAGCTAGAAGAACAAACAAATATGTTCTGGAAGTGCAGTGGAATGCTCCTTGGAGGCAAGAATGGCCAGACTTAGTCTCACCTACTTTGGTCACGTTGTCAGAAGGGATCATTCCCTGGAGAAGAATGTCATGCTTGGTAAAGTGGAGGGTCAACAAAAGAGGGGAAGGCCTTCAACAAGATGGATTAACACAGTGGCTGCAAGGATGGGCTCAAGGATAGCAAGGACTGTGATGTTGGGCTAGAACCAAACTATGTTTTAATCTATTGTACATAGGGTCAATATGAATTGGAGCCCACTCAAGGGCACCTAACAATAACAACATAGGGTTTCCAAGGCTGCCAATCTTTATGGAAGAAGACTGTTACGTCATTGCCCCCTGCTTAGTGGCTGATGGGTTTGAATCGCCAACATTTTGGTTAACAGCTGAGCGCTTAACCACTGTGCTACCAGGGCTCCATAGAATTAGCTTCCCAAAACAAAAACAAACTCACTGCCATTGAGTCGGTTCTGACTCATAGCGACACCTCTTTGAGTTTTTGAGGCAGTATCTCTACAGAAGTAGATTACCTAGTCTTCCTTCTGAGGAGTGGCTGGTGGGTTTGAACTGCCAGCCTTCTGGTTAGCTGTCAAATGCCTCAGACACTACTCCATCAGAGCTCCTAGGCAGCCCAAATTCCTCTAGAAAACACTGAAAAGCCATCTGTAAGCGTGATTAATGTATTAGACAAGTTGTAAGGAGGCAGGTTAGGAAGTTATAATACTACCACTTGCAAGAACTGATGATAACCTGAACAAATAGAAAAATAATGAAGACTGAAGAAGATGCGTAGCTATTAAACAAAATGTACTTGTCAGGACTTGTAACCTTCTATATAACTGCTACCATTTTGCCAAACCTAAGACTTTCACAAACTTCCTTGTTCCTCGTATACCTGGCAGACAGCAGCACATGAAAGGTCAAATAAAATTATTCTGTAAGTAGCACACATGAATTGTGGACTGTAATTCAATGAATCAGGCCTTGCAAGATATGAACTAGCCATGCTTCCTGCACTGTAGATTGCTTTCTCAAAAAGAAGTCTTTGGGGAAAAAAAATCAGAACTTTTGTTGATTTTCCAGACGTTTGCTGGTATTCAGTTATAAACAGAATCATCACAAAATATTAAATGTACTTGTAGTAATGGTGCACTGAGGCACAGAGATGTAATGCCAATAGAAGTAAATTCTCTGAAGTTTAACACTATTTAAGCCTCATAAGTCTCAGACACAGCAAAAAAAAAAAAAAAAAAGCCCCTGGCCTTGTAATCCTCTTCATTCTTTATTTCCACTAAATGTCTACAAAGTATAAGCTTAAAAGTTACTTTAATAGTTAAGGTTGTGTGTCATTTTGGCTGGGCAATAATTCTAAGTGGTTTATCCCCCATGATGAGATCGATATAATGTAGTTACCACCATGATGAGATATGGGATGAACAGCCAACCAGTTGAAGTGGGGTTTCCTTCGGGATGTGGCCTGCTTCCTATGTATATGGAAAAGCTTGATCTGGATCCTGCCTTTGGTTCATCATCATCTGACCTCTGGTTCTTGGACTTGAACCAGTGGCCTGTTGTACTGCCTGGTGAGCTTGGGATTGTTGCCTTTGCAGCCTGTCAGCCAACAGCCTGCCCTCTTACCTGTCAATTTTTGGATTTTTCATCCTCTGAAGCCACCAGCCTGCTGTACTGCTTGCCAATCTTGGGTTCATCAGCCCCTGCAGTTTTATGAGTCAGGAGAAGCCTCCAGCTTGATGTCTGATCTATGGACCTGGGACTTGCCAGCCTCTATAACCATGTGAGCCATTTCCTAGAGCTAAATTTCTCTCTCTCTCTCTCAATAGAGCGCAGAATAAGACAGTTACCACTAATTTCAGATATGCTCTGAAATACTTCTTAGCCATATTTTCCTTTTTCCATCCTTACATTTTAAAGTCTATTAAATTTTTTTCTTTTTTATTTCTACTATAAATTATAGTAGAAAGATAAAGAGTTGGGATTTAGTTGGTCCTGGGTTTAAATTATATTTTCTATATCTACTATATGAACTTAGTTAAATAATTTAGCCTTTGTAAATGTCCATTTTCCAGTTATCAATGGGAATAATAATACCTACAATATAGAGTGCATATAAGAATTGAATTGAAATGATGGAAAGCATCTACTATTGTACCAGACATAGTAAGAATAAAAATTAATTTCTCAAAAAAGAAAATGAGTTCCTCACTTACCCTTTATTTTCATTTTTACCACTTCATATCCTGCTATGATATGTAATATCCAGCCATTGTCATACATTTTTATTGACATAATTAACGGTTTTCCCTTTTATTGAATTTTAATTTTACCTCCAATATTGCTACTACCCAAAGTTCCACAACATTTCCAATATTGTTTATATTTCTCATTGTCTTTCCATTTTATCATTATTGCATAATATTTATATCTACCCATCATCATACACACTCCTATTATACCCACCCTTTCCCAATGGCAGAGTGAAAGAAATAAAAGAAAACTTTTACCAATGCGCCAAGAGTTTAGAGGTGGCATGTTTATGAGACTATTTTTTCCTGAACCTCATGAAATAATTCCTGAGTCTTCTTATAGAGTTCCCCCAGAAGTGTCATCATGAGGTAAAAATAAAGCTGTTCTTTGGAAATGAGAGGACTATAGTACTTGGTATTACTTGAAAGCAGAAGTCCTTACTAAAGCTGAGTTTGTTTTTTCCAAGCTACTTCCTCATCATTGTGGAATATGGAACAACAAAGGAAATTAAAGAACCTTCCTCTAAAAATCCCACAGAATAAGGGAAACTATAAACTGCCACCCTGAATTTTCATAAATGTTTATATTTTTAATTTTTTTTTCTATAAATGTGACCTTATAGTAAGGTGATGTTTATAGATCTTCATTTAAAAGGTAAAGTATATTACCAGGTAAGTTTACTTTAGCATGTGTATTGTGACCAGCCTGTGTTAAGAGCAACACTGTGAAGTTACATGTCTCAAAGTTATGTGTCCATGAAAGTTTTAAAGATATCAACATGAGCATGGGCAAAGACATGCTTGAAAATGTGCCCTGATCTAGGACAGTGTTTAATGAAATGGAGTCATTGGAAAAATAATTTTGTAATTTGAAAGAAACTTAAGTTTAGTTATCAAATAAGTTGGAAAACACAGGTTAAAATAATTTAAAATGTTTGGTAGAAAATTGGGAGTTACTTCTAAGCTCAGAGTGATTGTTCTGGTGTGCTACTCCGCTTATTTATGGAAATGACTTTTTCTACCCACATTTGATATGTCAAGAATGAGAGATTACATTTTACAAGCCCCTGTCTACCTGATAACAGTGACTGGTCCAAGGAAAAGCCAGTGATTCCAAACCAGCCCGTTAGAGTCCTTGCCTGGATTTTTCACAACATACTTCCATATGGAGTAGGCTGATTAATATGAATGAAGCTGACGTACAGAAATACAAATGAAATGCAAGAAAATAAAGACTATATATAAGTAATTTAGCCCTATATAATATATATATTATTTAATAATATATATGTTATTATGTGCCATCAAGTCAGCCCTGACTCATAGCGACCCCTCCTCGGGTTTCTGAGGCAGTATCACTACAGAATTAGGATTGCCCAACCTTACTTCCGAGGAGTGGCTGGTGGGTTTGAACCGCCAGCCTTCTGGTTAGCAGTCAAGTGCCTTAGGCACTATGCTACCAGAGCTCCTAATAATATATCTATATAATATAATAAATATAAATATATATAAATAATAATATATTATTATTTTATATATATAAAATATATTAATCCTATATAAATGTCCACTGCTAAATTCAACCTTTGTCCTTCCTTGTCCATTTTCAACCTAGTTACAAGGCAGACAACATAACAAAGTTAAATAAAAGTATATATTAACTAATACCAGATATATCATGAGAAGTTGAATTAAATCTCAGGCCTTGCTATATAGGAGCTACCTGTGCCTGAGAATCAGCATAGTGCCTTTACTAAAAGGAATCTCTAACTGTTCTCGAGATGAGAAAGGCACCCAGTGTCAGAAGCAGGCAGAAGAAAAACAGGGAGAACTTTTTCTAAGAAAACTTGAGACTACGCAAAATGCAGTCATTGTGGGGGATGGGAATATAATTAGTACAAGGTAATATGATGGAAAGAATGGAGAATACAAAAAGGCAAATACTGCAACTTTGTCTATTATCTTGTTTCATTTTCGTTTTGGACGTTTTCATGTTGATGAAACCCAGAGCAAATTATTGCTGGTGATTGCTTGAACTTTTATCTTTCAGAAGAAGTGATAACTAAATACACGAAAAAACAAAAACCTAGTTTTGCTATTCTTTTATAGAACGCGTGTATTGATACCTGCTTCCACAAAAAGTCTGCTTCTGTTTTGGAATTCTTCAATTGCTAATATCAAAAGTTCTCTCTTTCCCAGATACTTTGGAGCAGATCCCAATGTGAATGTTTGAGCTCTTTCCTACTTTTAGAACAGGCAGGTGCAATGGATGTTAAGACCTTTTCTGGGAAGTAGCTGGTACTCTACTGGTGAGCCTATTACAAGGTTTCAATCAAATTGTTATTTGGGGTTGTGGTTTCATCTGAAAGCTTGACTGCGGAAGAATATATTTCCATGTTCACTAACATGGTTGTTGGCAGAGTTCAATTTCCTATAGGATATTAATGCTTCTGTTTCTTCTTGGTAGGTGGACAGAAGCTAGCCACAGCTCCTTGCCAGGTAGACCTCTCCATAAGGCAAGAGAGAGTGTAAGTTTCAACACATACAGAGTGCTATGAAGACAGAGTCACAGACATATATTTCCTAATCTTGAAAAGAAAATCTTATGATATGCCATATTCTATTAATTAGAAGCAAGTTACTAGGTTCAGTCCATGCACAAGGAAAGGGGATTATAAAAAGCACCAATTACTTGGAGGTTGGCATAGTTGGGAGGCATTGAGAAGGAGCCTACAATAAAGAATGAACAAAAATAAAACATCTAAAAGCTATGGGACAATATGTAACAGTATAGTATCCTTGTAATTGAAATAACAAGAGGAGACTAAGAGGCCAGTGAGAAAAAGGAGCACAAAAAAGTATTTGAAGAACTAATGGTCAAGAATTAATGATAGACATCAAAACTAAAGCAAGATAAATACACACAATACATATTATCTGTGATGTTTCAAACTACAGAGGGAAAGAGAGAGTATCGAAAGTGGCCAGAGAGGGAAAATAACTCATTAGATAGAAACAAAGATATGAATTGCAGCAGATATCATGCATGCATGAAAACAATGAAGTGATACTTATTAAGTGAGAACAGAAATAGAATGATGTTTAAACCCAGAATACTATTCATAGTGAAATTATATTTCAAAAATGAAGAAAAGATTTATTCTCTCTCTTCACCAAGTGAAATTTATTTCAGCTACGCAAGGCTGGTTCAACATTCAAAAATCAATGTAATCCATCCTATCAGTAGGTAAAAAGAAAAACCATACGATCATATCAATAGATATATAAAAAGCATCTGATAAAACCCAACACCCTTTCATGCACACAAGGAATAGACAGTAACTTCTTAACTTGATAGAGAACATTTACAAAAAAACGTACAGCTAACATCATACTTGATGGTGAGAAACTGGATGCTTTTTCCCTGAGATCAAGAATAAGGCAAGTTATTTCCCTCTCATTACTTCTATGCAGCATCATTCTGGAGTTCCTAGCTAATGCAATAAGGCAAGAAAAGGGAATAAAAGGAATACAGATTGGGAAGGAAGAAATAAAACCATCTTTATGTGTAAATGACATGATTGTCTATGTAAAAATCAACAAAAATTATTAGAACTAAGTGATTATAGCAAGACTGCAGGATACAAAGTTAATATACAAAAGAAAATTACTTTTATATAAAACAGCAATGAACAAGAAAAGACAGAAAGTATAACAAAATATGCACAAGATCTGTTTGAGGAAAACTACAACGCTAATGAAAGAAAAGAAAAGAAAATCTAAATAATGAAGAGAGATTCCATGTTCATGGATGCACCCACTGTCATCAAGTTGACTCCCACTCATAGCAACTTTATACCAAAAACCAAACTTGCTGCCATCAAGCTGATTCCAACTCACAGCAATCCCCTTTGGGTTTCTGAGGCAGTAAATCTTTACGGAAGTAGATTAGCCCAGTTTTCCTTCTGAGTAGTGGCTAGTGGTTTTGAACCACCAACCTTCTGGTTATCAGTCAAATGCCTTATACTATGGCACCAGAGCTACTTAACAATCTTATAGGACACAGTAAAATTGTGCCATATGTTTTCATGTCTGTAAATCTTTATGGAAGCAGACTGTCTCATCTGTCTTCTGCAGAGCAGCTGGTGAGTTTGAGCCACTGACTTTTTGGATAGCAGCCAAATGCTTTAAACACTGCAACATCAGATTTCATCATTTGTAGATAGAAAGACTCAATATTGTTAAAATGATAGTCTTTCCAAAATTGATGTACAGATTCAATGCAATCCCAATAAAAATCTCAGCAAGTTATTTTGTGGATATTAACAAACTCATTCTAAAGTTTATAAGGAAAGCAAAAGACACAGAATAACCAATACAAAACTAAAAGGAGGAGATGAAGAAGGAGAAGAAGAAGAAGGAAGTTGAAGGACCGATACTATCTGACTTCAAGACTTATTATAAAGTTACAGTAATTAAGACAACATATTATTGGTGAAAGGATAGATAAATAGATCAATGGAACAGATTATTGAGCTCAGAAATACCAAACCAAAACCAAACTCACTGCCATCAAGTTGGATCCGACTCATAGCGACCCTTCTCTGGTTTCCAAGGGGTATCACTACAGAAGCAGATTGCCCACACAAATATAGTCAACTGAGTTTTGACAAAGGAGCTCTGGTGGTGCAGTGGCTAAGGCATTTGACTGCTAACAAAAAGGTTGGTGGTTCAAACCCACCAACCACTCTACAGAAGAATGATGAGGCAGTCTGCTTTCACAAAGATTTATAGGACTGGAAACTCTGGACAGTTCTACTCTGTCTTTTAGCATCACAGTGAGTCAGACACAATATGATGGCAGTGGGTTTGGGTTGGATTTCTGGAATATGTCAATTTATTGGATAAATAATAGTCTTCCCAATATGTGGTTCTGGAACAAGTGGACATTCACATGCAAAAAAATCTAGACAGAGAGCTTATACCTCTCAAAAATTAACTGAAAATATATTATAGATCAAATATGAAATGTAAAGCTATACAACTTTATAGAAGACAACCTAGGAGAAAATCCAGGCGACCTCGGGTTTGGTGATGAGTTTTTAGATACAGCTTTAAAAGCACTGTCCATGAAAGCAAAAATTGTTAAGTGGTATTTCATTAAAATTAAAAACTTCTCTTAAAGACACTGTTAAGAGAATGAAAACACCAGCCACAGAGTGTTGTTGTTGTTAGGTGCCATTGAGTCAGCTCCAACTCATAGCAACCCTATGTACAATAGAATGAAACACTCCCTGATCCTGCACCAGCCTTACAATCCTTGCTATACCTGAGCCCATTGTTGCAGCTGCTGTGTCAATGCATCTCCTTGAGGGTCCTCCCCTTTTTCACTGACCATTCACTTTACCAAGCATGATATCCTTTTCCAGGGAATGGCCCCTTCTGACAACAAGACCAAAGTAGATGAGATGAAGTCTGGCCATTCTTGCTTTCAAGGAGCATTCCAGCTGCACTTCTTCCAGGATAGATTTGTTAGTTTTTCTGGCAGTCTGTGGTCCTTTCAGTATTCTTTGCCAACACCACAAGTCAAAAGCATCAACTCTTCTCCAGTCTTCCTTATTCATTGTCCAGCTTTCACATGCATAGAAGGTGATTGAAAATACCATGGCTTGGGTTAGGCTCACCTTAGTGTTCAAAGAGATATCTGTGCTCTTTGGCACCTTAGAGAGGTCTTTTGCAGCAGATTTGTCCAGTGCAATAAAATGTCTTATTTCTTGACTGCTGCTTTCATTGGTGCTGATTGTGGAATGAAGTAACATGAAATCTTTGACAACTTCAATCTTTTCTCCATTTATTGTGATGCTGCTTATTGGTCCAATTGTGAGGATTTTCATTTTCTTTATATTGAGGTGTAATCTGTAGTGCAGACTGTAGTCTTTGATCTTTAAAGCCAGAGTCTAAACTACAGTCTTTAATCTTTAAAGCCACTGACTAGGAGAAAATATTTGCAAAATACATGTTGTTGTTGTTACATGCCGTTGAGTCGGACCCGACTCATAGCGACCCCTCCTTGGGTTTCCGAGGCAGTATCACTACAGAAGTAGATTGCCCCATCTTTTTTTCCAAGGAGTGGCTGGTGGGTGTGAACCGCCAGCCTTCTGGCTAGCAGTCACTGGGAAATAAGCACATGAAAATATGCTCAACATCATAGGTCATTAGGGAACTGCAAATTAAACAACATATTTATTACAATAGCTAAAATCAAAAACACTGACAAAACCAAATGCAGGTGAGAATATGGAACACTGGGAATTCTCATTCGTCGCTGGCAAGATTGCAAAATGGTGTAGCCATTTTGGAAGAGAGTCTGGTAGTTTCTTACAAAACTAACTGTAGTCTTACTATATGATCCAGCATTCATACTCTTTTGCATTTACCCAAAATGAGTTGAAAACTTAGGTCCACAAAAAATCTGTACATGAATGTTTATTGCAGCTTTACTCATAGTGGTTAAAACTTGGAAGCAACCATGAAGTCCTTCAATAGATGAATGCATAAACAAACTGTGATGCATCCACACAATGAAATACTATTCAGTGATGAAAAGAATGAAAGAATGACCTACAGACTATTAAAAAGCCTGAAGGAACTTTAAGTGCATTTTGCTAAATGAAATAAGCCAGTCTGAAAAGGCTACATATGCTTCCAACTACGGATAGTCCCTGGGTAATGAATGTTCAATTTACAGACAACTCATACTTGCCCTTTCATGTTACATAAATTTGCCCTCAGTTTGGAACGATTAAACCTACCCCTACTTGCAATAAATCTTCATGAAAATCACCTTCACTTGCTGCATGTGCAGCTTCTAAATCATGGAAAAGTCTTCCAGCCTTTCTTGCACTAAAATAAACAAACAAACTGCTTGAACAATTTCTCTCAGAAAAATCAGCACAAGGCCGGTCCCCATGAGGCGGAGTTTAAAGATGTCCCAAATGTCCAACTACCTTGCCACTCCATCATTTCAGACATTAACTCCTCCTCCTCCTCTCAGTAATTTCCCCCGTCTTAGGGTTCTGAATTTCACTGTAACGCCTCACAGAACTCACAGACACCCAAGGGATCGTCTCACATAGTAGTAGTGAAGGCTGGCAGGCTGGCGAGTTCCAGGTCCTGAGTGGGTCTGGAGGATCCTCCCAATTCTTGGGGTTTGATGAACCTCAATCAGCAGGTCAGACAGCGGCTGCTGTCCCAAATCCAGGGGTGAGATACGGATGAGCCAAAACACAAAACTGGAGCAAGAGGAGGATGAATCTTCCCAGGATATTCGTAGGTATACCCTCAATGAAGCTAAGGGTGGTGATTTGAATTATACCCTCTAGCAAGGCAGGACTCAAGATGCATTCCACCTGTGTTGCCCCAACAGAAATAACCTAAGTGGATGGGTTTAACAATGAGCAGCTCAAGGCAAATCCCACCACAGAGCTGATTGCCAGTCATTACAGGGAATGACTACTACCAGCTGCCCAGCCAAGTTGATACCTGACCTTAACTACCACACCACCCCAAACAGGCATGGATAATAGAATTTACAATACATCACAGAATGGAGGACAATGGCTAGAAGGGCCACATCAAGCAATTCACCGCACAAACTCACTGCCGTGGAATTGATTTCAACTCATAGCAACCCCAAACTGGGTTTCCAAGGTTACAAATCTTTACATAAGCAGACTGCCTCATCTGTCTTCCACAAGCTGGTGGTTGGTTTGAACCACTAACCTTTTGGTTAATATCCAAATGCTTTAACCACTACATGACCAGAGCTCCTTGCACTAAAACCAAATTTAAAAATAAATAAATAAACCAAACTCACTGCCATTGAGTCGATGCCGACTCATAGGCAGCTCCTTTAGGTTTCTGAGGCAGTAAATCTTTAGGGGGAGCTGTGGTGGCATAGTACCTAAGGCATTTGACTGCTAACCAGAAGGTTGGTGGTTCAAAACCACCAGCCACTCCTAGGAAGGAAGACTGGGTGATCTACTTCCGTAGATACCACCTCAGAAACCCAAGGAGGGGTCACTATGAGTTGAAACTGACTCAACGGCAGTGAGTTTGGTTGAGTTTGAAATTTTTAAGGAAGTAGATTGCCCAGTTTTCCTTCCAGAGTGGCTAGTGAGTTTGAACCGCCAGCCTTCTGGTTAGCAGTCAAATGTCTTAGGCACTACATCACTTGCACAAAGTAGTTGTTGTTATGTGCTGTCGAGTCGGACCCAACTCATAGCGACCTCTCCTTGAGTTTCCGAGGCAGTATCACTATGGAAGTAGATTGCCCCATCTTCCTTCCGAGGAGTGGCTGGTGAGTTTGAACCACCAGCCTCCTGGTTAGCAGTCAAATGCCTTAGGCACTATGTTACCAAAGCTCTAAATAAGAGGCGTATGTACCTATTCTGACTTCCTTACAAGTTCAGTTTAAAAATATACTTAGGAATGGATCTTGTTTGTAAGTTATGGATTACCTGTAAGTGATATTCTGGGTAGTGTCAGTAGAGGTTGTCTACAGCGATACTGTTGTTCTTGTTATTTGCCGTCGAGTCGGCCCTGACTCATAGCGACCCCTCCTTGGGTTTCCAAAGCAGTATCATTATGGAAGTAGGATTGCCCAACCTTCCTTCCAAGGAGTGGCTGGTGGGTTTGAACCACCAGCCTTCTGGTTAGCAGTCAAGTGCCTTAGGCACTATGCTACCAGAGCTCCACAGCGATACTATCACATGTTATATTTAAGTAGGTATAAGACAATACATTTTGGAGGTGTCTCCCAAATAATCCGTATTTCTTTTTGAAATGCTATGTAACAAAAAAGGAGCTCTGGTAGCATAATGCCTAAGGCCCTTGACTGCTAACCAGAAGGCTGACAGTTCAAACTCACCAGCCACTCCTCAGAAGGGAGGTTGGGCAATCTACTTCCGTAGTGATACTGCGCCAGAAACCCAAGGAGCAGTGGCTATGAGTCAGGTCCAATTTGTTGGCAAATAATAACAACAACATATAACAAAATGGTTAAGAGTATACCCTCTAGAATCAGACAACCTGCATTCAAATTTCAGCTCTGCAACTTACTAGTTGCATAACTTTAGGCAAGTCACTTAACTTTCTTGTGTTCCACTTTCCCAAAATCTGAAATAGGTATAAAATAATATCTACCTTATCAAGTTATTGTGAAGATTATAAAGCTAATTTATGTAAAACATTTAGAGTAGTCCCTGGCACATGGTAAATATTATGTTAAGCATTAGCTATTATCACATTGAGTGGAAATGTCAACATGCTAGGGATATACTGAGAAATCAAAGGGGGGAGGTTAATTTTATGACCCAGCATTCTACTCCTAGGTATAGACCTAAGAGAAATAAAACATATGTCCACAAACAAACTTATACACCCATGTTCATCACAGCATTTGGTTCACCATAATGAAAAGGTGGAAACAATCCAAAAGTCCATCAGTTGAGGAGTGGATAAATAATGGTCTCCCAAAGACTAAAGGTTTGCATGATCCAAGCTATGGTATTTTCAATTGCTTTCTATCTATGTGAAAGCCAGACAAGGAATAAGGAAGAATGAAGAACAATGGCTGCATTTGAATTATGGTGTTAAAAAAAAAAAAAAACCTCAACTGCCGTTGAATCAGATCCGACTCATGGCGATCCCTCCTTGGGTTTCTGAGGAGGAATCATTACTGAAGTAGATTGCCCAACCTTCCTTCTGAGGAGTGGCTGGTGAGTTTGAACTGTCAGCCTTCTGGTTAGCAGACAAAATGCTTTAGGCACTATACCACCAGAGCTCCTAATTGGTATACCATGGACTGCCGAAAGAACACACAAATCTGTCTTGGAAGAAGTATAGTTAGAATGTTCCTTAGAAGTGAGGATAGCGAGACTGTCTCATGTGCTTTTGAAATGTTATTAGGAGGAATCAGTCCCTGGAGAAGGACATCATGCTTGGTAAAGTAGAAGTTCAATGAAAAAGAAGACGACTCTCAATGAGATGGAATGGCACAGTGGCTGCGACAATGGGCTCAATCATAGCTTCGATTGTGGGTGTGGTATGATTCTGAGGACCGAGTGGTATTTCATTCTACTGTACACAGAGTTGCTGTGAGTTGGTGCTGACTCATCAGCAACAAAGATGTCCACGTTCTAATACCTAGAACCTATGAATATGTTACCTTCTATGGCAAAGGGCACTTTTTGTATGGGATTAAGTTAAAGATCTTGAAATGGTGTTATTTATCCCATTATCTGGGTGGGCCCAATGTAATCACAAGGATTCTTACAAGGGAGTGAGAAATGTCAGAGCCAGAAAACAAGATGTGATGATGGAAGCAGAGGTTGGAATGATACAAGGTAATAAGCCAAGAAATTTGGGCTGCTTCTAGAAGCTGGAAACTGATTATCCCCTAGAGTTTTCAAATGGAACACAGTCCTGCCAACACATTTCAGACTTCTGACCTCCAGAACTGTAAGATAATAAATTGTGTTGTGGTGGCGTAGTACCCAAGGCACTTGACTGCTAACCAGAAGGCTGGCGGTTCAAACCCACCAGCCACTCCCTGGAAGGAAGGTTGGGCAATCTACTTCTGTAGTGATACTCGGAAACCCAAGGAGGGGTCTCTATGAGTCAAATCGACACAATGGCAGTGAGTTTTTTTGTTTGTTTGTGATAATTTGTTACAGCAGCAATAAGAAACAAATATACCATACAATGGAATATTATCCAACAATAAAAAGGATCAATGTCACTGAATTGTGTACATGTAGAAATTGAGTTGTGTATGTTCTGTTGTGTATATTCTCAACAACAACAAAAAAATAAAGTGTAAAAGAAAGGAATGCTTTCTTATACTGACATATACTGCAACATGAATGAAACTTGAAAATGTTATGCTAAATAAGGGAAGTCAGTCACAAAACGCCACATGTTGTATGCTTTCATTTATTTGAAATGTCCAGAATAGGCAAATCTACAGAGGCAGAAAGTGTATTAGTGATTGCTTAGGGGTTGAGGGTGTTCACAGGAAATGGTAAGTGACTGCTAAAAGATAGAAGGTTTATTTTAAATGTTCTTTTATTAGATTGTGTTATGGTTGCACAACCTGTGAATATACTCAACACCACATAATTTTACACTTTAAATAGGTAAATTGTATGTGTGAATTATATTTCAATAAGGCTGGTATTTTTTAAAAAATCACATAAAACTTCTACATGTAGTTTCTTCTGTCTAGTTATGTATGGGAGTTCTGGTAGCATAGTGCCTAAGGTGCTTGACTGCTAACCAGAAGGGTGGAGATTCAAACCCACAAGCCACTCCTCGGAAGGAAGGTTTGGCAATCTACTTCTGTACTGATACTGTCTTGGAAACCCAGGGAGGGGTTGCTATGAGTCAGATCTGACTCAACGGCAGTGTTTGGTTTGGTTTTGGTAGTTATGTACAAGGAAAAATTTATGCCTGCCTTCTTAGTCATAATTTAGGTAATTCAACCAACTGCATTCTGTGTAATGCAGCAGATTTTTTATTTTAGTTAACACGTTTTTTGAAAGTTTTTTTCAAGGCTCTGGTGGCGTAGTGGATAAGGCACTTGGCTGCTAACCAGCAGGTCAGTGGTTCGAATGCACTAGATGCTCTGCAATAAGAAGATGGGGCAATCTAATTCCATAAAGATTTATAGCCTCGGAAACCCAATGGGGGTCTATGAGTTGGAATGGACTTGATGGCAGTGAGGTGGGTTTTTTTTTTTTGTTTTGTTTTCTTGGTCATAATTTAGGCAATTTAACAAACTGCATTCTGTATAATGCATCAATTATTTATTTTAATTAACATATTTTTGGAAAGTTTTTATTCAAGGAAGAGAGCTAAAATGCTTTTAATTGATCCAGTGAAAGAAGTTTAGTTAAGAGAAGTGAAAAAAAAATCAAGACATTAATACTTGGAGCACAATAAAGCACAGAAAATCCTGAACATCTATTTTTGAAAGCATATATATTTCCAAATAGAAAATGAAAATCTAATCTTTTCATCATTGTACCTGATAACTGTACATGGCAAACTTCTAATTGGTCTCCAAAAGTACAGTTGCTTTCTCTGAAACATGTCATCATAGAGAAGATAGAAAATGCATGTTAATCACATTGCATTCTTCATTACATCCAAATTTCCTGTAGGATAAAGTTTAATCACATAGGGATGTCCACCATTCTAGTCTCATCCTTCAAGATTAAGGAATATGAAATTGATTTATAACTAATAGTGTCACCTTAGTGTTTGCCCTCAACTCCCAACACATACATTGACTTTCTTATGTTATTGAATTCCTCTCTTCTGTCTCCAATTCTCAACTCCTCCCTTTTACTATTAAATGTATTTAAGTGGTGAGTTGTGTAAGATTTGGGAGATCTGGTGGTGTGGGACCTCTGGTGGTGTAGTGTCTAAGGCATTTGACTGCTAACCAGAAGTCTGGAGGTTCAAACCCACCAGCCACTCCTCAGAAAGAAAGTTGGACAATTTACTTCCATAGTGATACTGCCTTGGAAACACAAGGAGGGGTGGCTATGAGTTGGATCCAACTCGATGGCAGTGAGTTTTTGTGTGTGTGTGTGTGTGTGTGTTAGACAAGATAGCTTCAAATCTTCCTAAACCCAAACCTACTGCCCTCAAGTTGAATTGGACTTATAGTGACCCCTCCTTGGGTTTCCCAGGAGGTATCACTATGGATGTAGATTGCTCAACCTTTCTTCCAAGGAGTAGCTGGTGAGTTTGAACTACCAGCCTTCTGGTTGGCAGTCAAATGCCTTAAATTGGATAAAATATACTTCCTATATGTTTTCATAATGCTCTGTACTATATATATTAATGCATATATTATTTGATACTTATAATGTATAATTCTGCTTCTCTGAGTAGACAGTGACATTTTTAAGGTACAGAATCACTTCTTATCTGTTTATACCCAAGTGACTAACACAATACTTGACAATTATAACTGCTTATTAAATTTCACTGAATAAGTGATAAATAAATAAATAAGTTAATTTATGGCAAAAACATATTTGAGATTGATAAAAGATGCAAAGGAGCTCTGGTGGCGTAGTGCCTAAGGAACTTGACTGCTAACTAGAAGGCTGGCAGTTGAAATCCACCAGCCACTCCTCGGAAGGAAGGTTGGGCAATCTACTTTAGTAGTGATACTGCCTCGGAAACCCAAGGAGGGGTCACTATGAGTCGGGTCCGACTTGACCACTCATAACAACAACAACAAGAGATGCGAAAGAAATGGCAAGTAATCCAATGGCATATTTCCATGAGATAAGTGGAATGGCAGAGGAAAGTGTATGCACTACTTTGATACTGAGAAAGGATTAAAAATCAATTTGCATATAAGATTTAGGATATTTAGTTACTAGACTCTAATCAAAGCTTGGTATTGAGCTACTTTAAATCATGTTGTAAGTGCTATTTTCCTTTTAAGTTAACATGTAAATGAGTAAATAACTTTTTATAAAAATATGAACTTTCAATATAGTAGTTGCATTTATATAGAAAAGACATAACTGATATATTCATTTCAGTTTCAGTTATGCTGTCACAGGAAATGAGGAACTGAGCCATTGGGCGTTTGCATCCTTACCAGGTATTGATGTGCTTTTTATGTCAGTGATTAGAATTATAGTAAGAAAGCAGTTAAAGAGCCAATGAGAGTCATGTATTGTAGAGTTAATCATATATTGTTAACAGAACCTTCTATAACCATTATCCCTTTCCTAAAAAAAAAGACAAATCCATTTCAATTTAATAATAAGAAAAATTGTGATTTAAACAAAACAAAAAAAATATACTTTATCCAAATGAAAACATTGTCAAATGGAAAGATCAGATTGTCTTGATGAAACCTTAAAAATGTTGGAATGTTGTGGTGCAGTGAATTACTTGGTATGGCTTTTCTAGTCATGGTCTTTGTGGTGCCCACTACATGATTGGGTGGAACTATGCAAATATAAGGTGGTTGTGGCCCAACAAAGGGATTGGATAGTTTGCTAATAATGTAAATAAGGTACATGGCACCCTTATGGTGGTTGGAGTGTGTAAACAAGGTGTATAGAACCCTAATGTGGGGATTAGGCAGTTTTGTCATTCTGTTAGGCTTAAAATGAGCCTGCCTAGAGAGACTCGACAGCACATAACAACAACAACAACAACAACAGAGGGAGAGATTGGGGATATCTCACTGCCATAGAAGAGAAGAACCAGAGGTGGAGTGAAGCATGTCCTGGGACTCGAGATACCTGTGCTAGGCCTCCTTGGCAGAGACCTGCAGAGAGTGGGCAGAAAGACAGCAGAGAGATGGCAGCAATGGAGTCATGAGGCATGAGACAGAGTCTGGGTTTGCTGGCCCACGGTGTGAGAAAGCTGAGTGCCTTTAGGCAAGAGGCTTGCTGGGGGGGTGGGTACACCTGTCAGCAGAGCTAAAAGACCTTAGTTGACACTTGCCTAAACAGAGCAGATGCCAGGCCGAGAGGCCAAGGGCCAAAGAGAGGTGTGTCTTTGGTCATGGCTGAGGGGAAGTTGTCCTAATTGAAGAATTGTATGCTGAACATTCCTGAACGTGAATTGTAATCTGTTACTTTCCTAATAAACCCCATGATCATGAGTATTGTCTTAGTTCTATGTGGCCATTGCAATGAATTATTGAACCCAGCAGAGAGTAGTGAATGCTGTGGGAGCGATGGCTGGTGTCAGAATTGGTAAAAAGTCTGAAGGGTGGTGGCATGTCTGGCCTCATGGAAATAAGCCTTGGGCTACTGATGGTGATTATCTTTCCACCTTGTGAAGTTAGAGGAGGTCAGAGGATGTCGCTTCCATGCCCTTTTCACAAACGTCCATTCAGAAATTCATAAAATCAAGATCAATATGTTAAGACAGCTCAAACCAGCAATATTCTTTTTTATTTAATCCTCTAGAAAGGCTTATATAAAACATTAAGTAGTCACATTCACCAATTTACTTTTTATAAAATCAGCAGCAGTCTTCAGCATACTAGGAGACAAAGGGCTCCATGGAAACCCAACTGTAATCTTCAGTAAACTAGGTGGATTCTTGCTCCATTCAATAGTCCAAGTCTTCATCAAAGTATCGCAAAGGTTGAACTAAAGTCATAAATAGAAAAATGTTATTTTTCTCTTCATACATATACACATGGAAGGATGCGTTACATTGTAGCACACACACACACACACACACACACGCACGCACGCAGAACTTCATATATACTTTAAAGACTATTATATTTTCCTGAACTGAAAACTTAAATGCAATTTCAGATTTTCAAACTTTGGTGTGTGTTAAGAATTACTTCTATTCCATAGAACTACAGTGGGGCCTAGAAATGTCATTTTTAAAGCATCCCTATGTGATTCTTAAGCAGTGATTCAGTAGCAACTGTTCTTTTTTTTTTTTTTTTTAACTTAATCATTATTTATTATAGCAGAATAATATTCATATGTTTGAGATTATGAAATCTAATAATCATAATATCACAGTCAGTCATAGTCCACCTCAGTTTACACTCTCCTGCTCTCCCTCCTAACTTGTGCCCTTAGGCCCTACAGTTTCCTACTGCTTGCTTCAAATTAGTCAATAGCTGCTAAGTCCTGGAAATAAAGTGTACTCCACCCTGGGATGCTATTAAAGGCTGAGTCCAGGTCAGCTCATGTTCTCTGATTTCTTCCCTTCATCGGCACCAATATGAACTCTGTGTGAAGCCCTCCAGCATGATCCTTTCTAGGACTTGTAAATAATAAACTGCCATTTCCTCATTTTGGTTGTTTAATGTTGAAGTGCGGCTTCCTATCTGGAGAAACCCCTCATTCATGCAGGTGGTCCCACTATCTGACCCTCTCTGGGTGGCTATGTTTTTCCACTTACACTAGTCTTTCATTTACCTATTTATGTTTTTCCACTTACACTAGTCTTTCATTTACCTATTTATATTTATCTAATATCAACGCAATATATATATACTCCCTCCAAAAAACAAAACAAATATATCAAAAACACAGTTACCATCCATGGCGACCCCATGGTTTTTAGAGTGGAACTGTGACCCATAGGGTTTTCAATGGCTGTGATCTTTCAGTAGATCACCAGACCTTTCTTCCAAAGCAGCTCTGCATGGATTCAAACCACCAACCTTTTGGTAAGTGGCCCAATATTTTAACCATCTGTGTCACCGAAGGACTCCTTTATAAGTACTATTTAAAAAGAAAAAAAAACCCAAACTCACTGGTTTCCTAGGCAGTATCACTATGGAAGTAGATTGCCCAATCTTCCTTCTGAGGAGTGGCTGGTGAGTTTGAACTGCCAGCCTTCTGGTTAGCTGTCAGATGCCTTAGGCACTATGCCACCAGAGCTCCCTGATACATACTATACGCATGAAGATTTTTGTAAATGTAAACATTATATTTTCTAATATGATCACATAAATGCAATCATATTTTTTCATTTCTATAGATGATTTTTCCTTTTCTGATTGGTTGTGCCATAATTTTTCCAACCACTACCCGGTGGTGAATGTTTGGTATTCACTGTTTCTAGCTTTTGGCTACTGTGGACAACATTGGCGGGGGGGAAATCCTTGTGCGTTATGTTCTTAGATACTGATGGCTTTGTTTGTGTAGAAGCTCTCAGCTCTTGGGTCAAAATACTTGTGACAGCATATTTTATTTAATTTTAATGTCAGCTGTCAAATTTCTTTCTTCGAAGGCTACCACACCACATTTCTAATAACAATGCCCGAAAATACCATTTTTCCTCTATTCCACCAGCAATAAGTATAGTTTTTAATTTCTGTTAGTATGAATTATATAAAGTGAGATCTCATTGTTAACTATAATTTGAGTTTTCCAGAAATTGTGGAAAATAGTGAATTTTGAGCATTCTTTTCCTTATGTATATAGATCATTTGAAATTCCTTTTTGAGAATGCTTGTCATAGACTTCGTCCAATTATTTGTTGAATTTTTGTCATTGTCTTAACAATTGATGATTGATCATGTGTATATATATGGAGCTCTGGTGGTATAGTGCTTAAGGCATTTGACTGCTAACTAGAAGGTTTGTGGTTCAAACCCACCAGCCACTCCTTGGAAGACTGGGTAATTTACTTGTGTAGAGATACCGCCTCGGAAACCCAAGGAGGGGTCACTATGAGGAGAATCGACTCAATGGCAGTGAGTTTGGTTTTTTGGTTTTATAACATCTTGTACAACTTTACCATAGCATGCAGATATAATTCTTGTTTGTTTGATAAAACTACCCCCATAATCTCTAAAAGAAGATTTATTCATATTTATTTACCTATTTTCTCTTTAGCTCCATGGTTGTACCATTGTTATTGCTTAAAATAATATGAAATTAAGAGATAAGCAAGGCTTATATTGATTTTAAAAAAGCTGCTATATGTTCTTTATATATACAAATTTTATATATATTTCATTCATATATGTATATTTATATATACAGATACATGTATGTATATGGGAATATATCTGTATATGAATTCCTTCTTCCCAATATCTGTTTCATGTTACATGTACTTTTGGAAGGCACATTTTCTTTTGGCTAAATGTTTCTAAGATTCATAAACATCTCTATATGCCTTCAAAGTATATTAACAGTGAAATATATGCATATTTTGATTGAAGCTATTTTTTAAAAAATATTTTGTTTTTAAAATAGATTAATTTATTTTTAAATTTGTAAAAAAATTAAGACTATTTATTCATCTTAATAGATGCATATATAATTTGTGATTCAAAACCAAAAAAAAAATAATCAAACTCACTGCCATCGAGTCAGATCTAACTCATAGCAACCGCTCCTTGGGTTTCCAAGGCAGTATCACTGAAGAAGTACATTGCCCAATCTTCCTTCCAAGGAGTGGCTGGTGGATCTGAACCACCAGCCTCCTGGTGAGCAGTCAAATGCCTTAAGCATTAGGTCACCAGAGATTATTATATGTATATCTGCTAATTTCATTTACTAATATTTTTTCCGACAATTACATTTCTCTTGAATTGCTTTCCTAAAAAAAAATTTTTTAAGTAATAATCTCCAAGTTTAATCAGATATTTACATTGTTATGTGTTATCTTCTGCTATCAACATATCACATACATCTGTCATTTCTAAATAACTAGACAAATGAAGTTATGTATTTTTGTAACTTTCCAGTCTTGTTATTAAAACCTTAAAACTTTTATTATTCAAAGGATATTGATAGCAGTATATAGATAATTTTTGACCTTCAAGTCAAGATTTTAATATCAATTCACTTAATGAAGTAATTATTTGATGTGTACACATGTTCAAGCTGTTGAGTACAAGCCTTAAATGCTAGCTTGATGTTTGCTACTATTGTTCTTGCATATTTTGCTAGCAACCTATATTGAGGGACATGATAAATCAGCAGTTATAAGAAAGACTTGATGTTTTTAATCTAAGCAGATTGAGAGCATACTTTTAACTACCTTAGTCTGTGTCCTGTAAAGCATTTCATTGCTAACCAGAAGGTTGGTGGTTCAAACCCACCAGCTGCTCTACAGGAGGAAGATGAGGCAATCTACTTCCGTAAAGATTTATTATAGCTTTGGACTTTATGGGGATCACTATTGGTCAGAATTGACTTGATGGAAGTGAGTTTTTTAGTTGGTGTCCTAGTAATGATCGCTGGTGAAATATCTCTTATATTTCAACATGAGAAATTATTGTCTGCTCTTTTGGTGAAATGCTTTATGGCACACACTCAATAGTCAATCCCTCACTTCTCCTCATCTATTCTTAACCCAAAGTGGCCTAGAACTTGAGGCAAAATACTGAGTTGATACCTGAGAAGCTCTCAGGAATGTACCTGATTTGAACATTGATGATAAATAAATTCTGGTACTCACCTCTCTGGATCATCAATTCCCATTTTCCTTTTCAGTGTGCCTCAGAATGGTCTCCTTTTTCATTTCAGAAATAGGAAGAGATTTAGACACAGAAATTAGTCCAGCAGAATTAAAACCATCTTACTCATCAGGATTTTCTGAAAGGAAGAAAATAATTACTGGGAAATAAATCGGACCTCCCCTAACTGTGCCTTAGAAGCCCTAAGCATCTGACAATGCTGTCTACAATGAGGAAGACAAGCGTCATTGAGGAGACAGAGATAGTCTTTTCCATCCCTTAAATATATGTTCCTGACACAGTAGCAGCAAATACCAAATTCCTTGGGTTGAAGAAGCGTGGCAGGCCCCCCTCAGAGGTAAGTCATATTGAGAAGCCACTAAAGCCTTCATGAAGTAAGGACAGTGGATCCTGGGATATTTTTCTTCCACTCCTGTAGAGTTATTATTCAGGGGCAGGATTAGTGCATTAGTGCTAAACAGAACTCTGCAGACAAAGAAAGAGGCATGATGCAATGGGAATTAAGGTTAGTCTTGTGAATAATGATGGCTTTTGCTGGGATAAATATGTCAGCTTTTAGACTCTTAGATAAAATATGATAAATATCGAGTGAAAGAAAGGAGAGTAACAGGAAATGAGAATGGAAGAAATTGTGAAAAAGATATGAAAGGTAAAAATAACACTGAGGTTAGCCTTTTAGAAGATTGTTGTTGTTTTTATGTGCCCTCGAGTCTGCACCAACTCATAGCGACCCCTACTTGGGTTTCCAAGACAGTATCTCTACAGAAGTAGATTGCCCAACCTTCCTTCTGAGGAGTGGCTGGTGGGTTTGAACCACCAGCCTTCTGGTTAGCAGTCAAGTGCCTTAAGCACTATGCTACCAACCAGAGCTCCTTATAGAAGATTGCTTTCTGTTTTAATAAAATGAATTCCAAGTCTTGTCTAATTTACTAAGGCTTTTGCTAAAGTTTCTCCAAAATCTATCCTTCTCACTGTAGTTGAAGTCCTTTTCATAGTACATAGTTCTTTGCTTCCTCTGTCAGAAATGACACCATGATTGCAATTACTTTGTTCTGTAAGAATAACTTTGAGCTTATTCCTGCCTTTCTTCTACCTTTTAAGTATCATAAGCTTCCTATTATATGTTTTTAGACTTATTTCCATTGATAAGTAAATACAATGTCTCAATCTCAAATTCAGCTACTGGTGTGAACTCCTGGGCTACAGACTGTCAAAGAACCCACAGACCTAAGAAATTCGGTTGGTCCAGATCATCTCCCTTCAGGCAAGAATTCATCTCCCGGTATTGAATTTGGTGGACTGAATTTTCTCCTCTTGATGACACTGATAAGAGAATCCTGTGTTAGAGATCAGCCGGCCATAATACAACTCACCCTCCTTTATGTGCACTTTTTCCCAGCAGTAAAAAATACCTACACTTTCTCCATGGTATTTGCTTACTTCCATCCCATTCCACTACCAAGCTTTCCCTTACAGTGACATACACTGAAATGAAACAGACGTGTGGCTAAACCTTCTCTAATGCCATCGTATAATTCTTCCCTTAAGGTAACCAACAGTCTTGTCTAATTTACTAAGGCTTTTGCTAAAGTTTCTCCAAAATTTATCCTTCTCACTGTAGGTGAAGTCCTTTTCATGTTGATGATTTCAAATTGCTTTTCCTGTCCTTAATGTTGTCCTTCTCCAACCTCTTCTACATCCTGTTGCCAAAAAGATCTTTCTAAATGACATCTTGACTATTTCTTTCTCATAGATAATGTTCTAGTGATTATTCATCTTCTATCATGGAGTATATTTGGTTCTTCCCTCTTCTCTAATCTTATTAATAGCTTCTCTCCTTACACTCAACTTTTGCTCCCCTCCCCCCAAAGAAACATCCTTTATGCTCCTTTGCATTTGCTCACGGTCTTCTCTTCTCCTAGAAGTACTTTACCCAGACTTTGAACTCCTATTTTCAAAATTTGTCTCAAAAGCCTCCTATACTCTCCTGGCCCTTTTAGTTAATTACTCTCTTCTTTGACTATTTTGTTATTTATTCATATTTAATGTATTATACAGTACAATATGCCCCAAATCCCTGTTTTCCTCTAAAATCATGTTTCCTTTTCATTGAGAAATTGCTCAAATCTCCTCCAGGCTTTTTCTTTCTGGACATTTGATACTTGAATCTAATATTTTTCTGTGTTTTATATTTATTTTTGGTTTTTATGTGTAGACATATTATGTTGTTGCTGTTAGTTGCCATCGAGTTGCCTCCGACTCATAGTGACCTTACGTATAACAGAATGAAACGTGGCCAGATCGTATGCCATCCTCATGATCACTGGGGTATTTGAGTCTATTGTTGTGGCTTTTGTGATAAAACATCTCATGGAAGGTTCTCCTTGTTTTCATCACCCTTTCTTTACCAAATATGATGTTCTTTTCTAGTGATTGGTTTTTCCTGATGATATGTGATGATAATGTGTAGGCACATTAAAAAAACAAAAAACTCAAACTGCTTGCCCTTAAGTTGATCCTGACTCACAGCCACCCTACAGGACAGAGTAGGACTGCCCTGTTTCCAAGGCTATAAATCTTTACAGAAGCAGATTGCAATAACTAGAATTCTCCCAGAGTGGCTGGTGGATTCTAATGGCTGACCTTTCAATTAGCAGCTGAATTCTATGTTATAGAGACATAATTTGGCTCAGACCTGTAAATCTCTCTCTCTGTCGTCGCTTCTGAGTCCACAAGAGGAATGCAATGAGAAGGGCCAAGAGAATGACTCCCAGGATCCCCAATACAATGACAGATGAGTGACCTAAGCAAAAATAAAATCGTCAAAGATGATATAAATGCTTAGCTGAAGACCCAGATCTCTAGTTACTATCTCTCCATTTGGTAAAATACAAGATGCTGAAGCAAGTCTCAGATCCTCAGAATTTCTTTGAGCCCAAAGTCTCTAAACAAGAGCAATTCCAAATAATGCAGAGAAATGATCCTATGTTCATAAATGGTCCCATGTTCATAAACTCTATCAAATACCTGTAGAATTTCGTGATTCTCTGGTTACTGCAGGTCCTACAAGAGAAAAGAGAAAAACCCTTTATTCTTGGAATAAGAAATAAATGAAATATTCTATTTCCTTGTCTAAGTTGTTTGTGCTTCTCATCTAAGTAAACCATTTCTTTTTACCTAAAAGTAGAATCTCTTAGTCTTTCTTCCCTCTTTGTGGGGATATTTATATCTACAGCTATATGTCCGACTCAATGGCAAATAACAACAACAACATATCCACATTTATAACTTTATATACACTGCTATTGATTCTGACTCATAGTGACCCAGAGTAGAACTGTCCCACAAGATTTCTGAGGCTGTAATCTTTACGGAAGCAGACTGCCACAGCTTTATCCAACAGAACAGCTGATGAGTTTGAAGCATCAACTTTTTGGTTAGCAGCCAAGTGCTTTAACCACTGTGCCACCCAAGCTCCCTATTATCTATATAGCTATGTTGTTGTTGTTATGTGCTATCGAGTTGGACCTGACTCATAGCAACCCCTACTTGGGTTTCTGAGGCAGTATCACTACGGAAGTAGATAGCCAACCTTCCTTCCGAGGAGTGGCTGGTGGGTTTGAACTGCCAGACTTCTGGTTAGCAGTCAAGTGCCTTAGGCACTACACTACCAGAGCTCCCCCATATAGCTGTAGGTATATCCATATCCAGATCCATATCCATATCCCTATCTACCATCTATCTATAATATGCTTTTGCTTGGTGAAGGTCAATGTATAGAAACAAGTATTTTCATCATACAAACATGATTCTTTCCTCACCAAATCCTTGTGTGGATATGTCCAGTTTTTATGCAATGCATTTTGTTGCCCACTCCCTCATTGTTACCAAAAGCTACAGACTTAATCCAGGCTCCTGGCACTCACCCAAGCACTCCACACCAGCATCTTCCTTGTGTCCACAATCATTGTGTCTCCAGGATGTGGCAGGGCAATCCCACAAAGAGGACTCATTTCCTTTGCAATTCACTTCATTGAACCATATGGGCCCAGTTCCCTGACCAAACTTTGCTTCTTTAAGTGCCTTTGAAGCTGAGCCACAGCCCAGCTGTTGACACACCACCTCTGCATCTTCCATGTCCCAGGAGTCATCACACACTGTCCCCCAAGAACCTTCATGCCAGACTTCCACACGTCCGGAACAATTATTGATTCCTTCCTGAAGTCTTATCTTGTCTGAAAATTCATAGACACCTAGGTTATTTCTCCATTTGAGAAGATAAAATCTTCTAAAAGATCACAGAGGAAGAGACTTGAAACTATTTTTTTAAAAAGCAAATTTACTTCAAAACGTGTTTATTTAATGTGCTTTTTGAACTATATATTTTTGCAAGTTAATCTTTTATGAAAGTATACGCCCTGGGTATATTTCATCCTGGACATTATAATCATAGTGTGACTCAGGAAATGTCAACTGGATAAATTTGTCATTGTAAAACATATACTATTAAGTCATCTCAAATAGAAAAGAGCCTGAGAGATTATTGGGTAAGTAGAAATCTTCCAATTTAAGAAGATGTGGAATAGGGAATTATTGAAGGATTGATCTTTCTAACTGCTTCTCTCCTTACATTAGCTTCAAAAAAAAAAAAAAAAAAACCCAAACTCACTGCTGTCAGTGAGATCTGACTCATAATGACCTTGGGTTCCCAAGGTGGTATCACTACAGAAGTAGATTGCCCAATCTTCCTTCCAAGGAGTGGCTGATAGTTTTGAACTGCCAGCCTTCTGGTTAGCAGTCAAATGCCTTAGGCACTAGGCCCCTAGAGCTCCCTATATTAGCATAGCAAGATTATATTGTTGTTGTTAGTTACCGTGGAGTCAATTCTGACTCATGGCAACCACATATGTGCAGAGTAGAACTACTTCATGGGTTTTCCAAACGAGATCTTTTAGAAGCAATTTGCCAGGCCTGTCATCTAAGGTGCTTCTAGTGGCTTTGTACTGCCAACCTTTCAGCTCATAATTGAATGCTTAACCATTTGCACCATCCAGGAACTCTTAGCAAGATGATGTTTGAATGAAAAAAGGTAAGACAGACCACTCAACAGTCAAATACTCAATCTCATAATCTCTGTTCTTCATTTGTTCACAGAGAAAGCAATTGAATAAAATTTTCAAGCAGACCAAGGGGAGAATGATATTCTTTGAAATAATGGTCACTGATCTTGAATCCCTACAGGCCAAATGAAATAAAACAAAGTACCATCCAGCTAGAATAGGTATTAAACAGAGATTTCCCACCCTTACTTAATTAGCTCTAACAATTTAAACTGGCTGGAGAATAGGAAAATAAAATTTTGCATGTTTTCTCAGAACATGACAGTGGAGATACAGAGTGGAATTTCCATATAAGTAAGCCATTGGGTACTCACTGGCACATGTGATCCAGGTCTCCTCTGAGGGGCTGGCCAGTCTATACTTCCATGGAGATGATGGGCACTGCCATAATGTGTCAGGTCCTTTTGGGCACTGAACATGGTCCAACCACATGGGCCTAGACAGTGTCTTGTCTGAAGATGCAGGACTGATGCTCCCTCTGTCTGCACAGCCCAGTTGCCTGCATACCACTCCCACTGTGGTTGAAGACATGTCACTCCTGCCAATGCTGCCCCAGGTTCCATTGTAAAAAACTTCCAGACGCCCTGCACAGGTCTCCCTCCTGGTCTCACTGGTCAGTCTCAGAGACATGAATTCTGAGGTGAAATACAGAGTTAGTAATTATGCATCTTTTCTGAAGATTCAGAGGACCCCTATGTTTTACTCTAATGTGACTGTGGTTTTAAAAATAGGCATGTCAATAACTTGTAATTTTTTAGTAACTTTTGGGCAATTTAGTAAAATCTAATATTTGTTCTGGTAGCATAGTGGCTAAGACACTTGCCTGCTAACCAGACGGCTGGCGGTTCAAACCCACCAGACACTCCTCGGAAGGAAGGTTGGGCAATCCTACTTCCGTGGTGATACTGCCTCGGAAACCCAAGGAGGGGTCGCTAGGAGTCGGGGCCGACTCGACGGCACACAACAACAACAACAATATTTGTTCTATAAAATACCTTATTTCTTTCTAGTCCAGGGTTTTATACTCAGAGACTTCTTTAGAATGTCATCAATAAATTTAATTTACTTTCCAGATCTCATTCAAAGACTCAGAGCCTTTTCCAATTGAATAGTTTGGATTTTTTTCCTAAATTACACTTTAGGGAGTAATTTTAGCTTCAAGAGTCTCCCCTGCCCCCCCGCCCCCCCCCAAAAAAAAAACCTCACTGCCATCGAGTTGATTTGGACTCATAGAGACTCTTCCTTGGGTTTCTGACCCTTCTGAGGAGTAGCTGGTGGATTTGAACTGCCAGTCTTCTTGTTGGCAGTTAAATGCCTTAGATATTACACCACCAGAACTTCCTCCAGAGTCTTACTGTGTTCATTTTTTTCTTACAACCTCTCTTGACAGTTAAAATTGAGTGAGCAGAAAAAAGGAATTAATATCACCAATAAGGATTGTGATCCTTCTAACAAAAGGATCAAACAGTCAGCAATTACTTTAAAACAAAGATAAAAACGTAAGGGAGCAGTGAAACTAGATTAATGGAAACAGAATACCCAGAATGGAAATGATGAGAATGTTCACAGATTGTGAAGAATGTAATCAATGTCACTGAACAATGTGTGTGTAGGAATTGTTGAATGGCAACCTAAAGTGCTGTGTAAACTTACACCAAAAACACAATAAAATTAAAAAAAAAAAAATTATTGAGTGAGAAGGCACAAAAATACTCAGGTACTAAAACCAAAGTTTTATGAGCGTTACCTTAAAATGAAATAGCTCCTATCTTGACACTTCATGGTTTTGCTGTGCATATCTTCCACCAAAGTTATGTCATTAAATAAGAATTATATCAGAATCTCTTCTGGCATATAGAATTATTTACTTCCTTAAGTTAGTAAGTGATCGCATCATTTTCCCCAACATTACAACTGAATACATTTTCCTACACTACAATAGTTTCTAAAATTCTCTATGCATACAAAGCAAGAACAGTAGCCTCTTAGGGTAAAGTTTGCACTTATGACAGGTGAGTTTCACTGTTTGCCATGAAAAATTACCTGGGAATGGTACCTATCTTTTTCTTTGAAGAATGATGCATTAAATGTGTTTCTTCTCTTCCTCCTTAATCTACTGCTTTATTAGAGTTATGATTATCAAGTGGTACCACTGAACCCTGGTCCAGAATCCAACCCCATATTTATTTACAAAAGAAATCTTCATTGTTAACTTTGTTGTAATTTTCATGATGTGCAAAAGCCTACTAGATTTTTCTCTTTTGAATATTATACTATCTTGCATACTAACTCATCAAACCTGCCCTTTGGAGATAATGACTCCTACAATCTTTCCCTTTGACTTGCTTTTCAAGGTTTTTTTTTTTTTTTTTCAGATTAATATCCCTGACTACATTTTGTTCACCTCAGTCCTTTTTTATGTAATTGTTATCAGAGAGTATGTATAGAATTTACCTGAGCAGATAACTCCTGCATCTTCCTTATGCCTACAATTGTGCCGTCCCCAGCCATGTGAATGACACTGCCAAATATGTGATTCTTTTCCATTGCACCCCAGCTCATCCAGCCAGATGGGTCCTTTTCCTTGCCCAAAATAAGCAGAACCAGTGGCATTAATGGCCGCTCCACAGCCCAGCTGTCTGCACACCACTTGAGCATCACTCAGGTCCCAGCTGTCATCACAGAGGGTGCCCCAGGAGCCCTCATGATAGACTTCCACTCTCCCAGCACAACGACCTCCTCCATTGACTAGGCGAAGTTGGCTACTCCCTGAGAAAATAATAGAAAATATTAATAAAATGCATTCCTAAGGATTGAGATAATTTTCATAGATTGCTTGTGGATTCTCACCTATGCAGGCAGCACCAGTTTGTTCTGGAATGGGAGAACTTGTTGGCTCCGAGGAAGATGAATTGCACAGAGGTAATGTTTGAGTCTTGTTTCCTGCAAACACCAAATTGCTTAATCACACAAGACTCAAAGGGTTAGGGTGAGGAAAGAAAGTCACACGGGGTGTCATTACACATGAGCTGGGGACAGACACATTTTAGAAAGAGAAAGAGAGATATGGATAGGTCAATCAGACTTGGAATGAATAAGGTGCTTTGAGGAAGTACTAGATAACTACCACCACTCATCTGTCAGTTTGTTGTACTGTTATGGCTTGGTTGTTGCTGTGATGCTGGAAGCTACACAACTGGTATTTCAAATGCCAGTACAGTAGTCCATGGTATTTTAGCAGAATTTCCAAACTAAGGCAGATTAGGAAGAAGGACTTGGTGAGGTACTTCTAAAAAATTGTTCAGCGAAAACTTCATAAATAGCAGTGGAACATTGTCTGATATAGGGCCAGAAGGTGAGCCCCCTCAGGTTGGAAGGCATTCAGAATATTCCTGGGGAAGAGTTGCCTCTTGAAAATAGAGTTGACCTTAATGACGTGGATGGAGTAAAGCTTTTGGGACCTTTATTTGCTGATGTGCCATAACTGAAAATGTGAAGAAACAGCCACAGACATCCATTAATAATCAGAACATGGAATGCATGAAGTATGAACCTAGGAAAATTGGAAGTTGTCCAAAATGAAATGGAATGCTTGAAGATAGATATTGTAGGCATTAGTGAACTGAAATGGACTGGTATTGCTTTTTTGAATCTGACAATTATGTAGTCTACAAGGCTGGGAATGATGAATTGAAGAAGAAGCATGGCATCACATTCATTGTCAAAAAGAACATTTCAAGAAAATCTGTAGTGAAGTGTAACATTGTCAGTGATAAGATACTATCTATGTACCTACAAGGTAGACCAGTTAATACAACTATTATTCAAATTTATGCACCAACCACTAATGCCAAAGATGAACAAATTGAATATTTTTACCAACTTCTGCAGTCTGAAATAAATCAAACATGCAATCAAGATGCATTGCTAATTATTGGTGACTGGAATGCAAAAGTTGGAAACAAATAAGAAGGATCAGTATTAGGAAACTATGGCTTTGGTGATAGAAATGATGCCAGAGATCATATGACAGAATTTTGCAAGAGCAACTACCTATTCATTGGAAATACCTTTTTCAACAACATAAATAGTGACTATACATGTGGACCTCACTGGATGGTATTCATAAGAATCAAATCTGTGGAAAGAGATGAGGGAGAAGCTCAAAATTACCAGTGAGAACAAGCCAGAGGCTGACTGCAGAACAAACTCATACGCAAATTCAAGTTTAAGCTGAAGGAAATTTAAACAAGTCCATGAGAGCCAAAGCACAACCTTAAGTATATCACCTGAATTTAGAGATCTTCTCAAGAATATCTTTGATGAATTGAACATTAGTCACTGAAGACCAGTTGAATTGTGGGTTGCCATCAAGGCCATCATACACAAAGAAAGCAAAAGGCCATTAAGAAGACAGGAAAGAAAAGAAAAGACCAAAATGGATGGTAGAAAAGGCTCTGAGACTTGTCCTTGAATGCAGAGTAGCTAAAGTGAATAGAAGAAATGATGAAGCAAAAGAACTGAACAAAAGATTTCAAAGGGTGGCTCAAGAATACAAAGCACAAACTCCAGTTCAAAGACTGGGAATTAGAAAACCAAAAGGGACGAACGTGCTCAGCATTTCTCAAGCTGAAAAATCCTAAGAAAAAAAGTCAAGCTTTGCGTTTCAATACTGAAGGATTCTATGGTCAAATACTGAATGATTTGGGAAGGAATACACAGTCACTGTACCAAAAAGAATTGATTGACACTCAACCATTTCAGGATGGAGTATATGATCAAGAATCAATGGATTGAAGGAAGAATCCAAGCTACACTGAAGGCATTGGTGAAAAACAAGACTCCAGGAATAGATGGAATATCAGTTGAGATATTTCAACACACAGATGCAATGCTAGAAGCACTCACTCATCCATGCCAAGAAATTTGGAAATCAGCCAACTCATAAATAGACCTTCCAAGATCCATATTTGTGCCAATTCCAAAGAAAGGTGATCTAACAGAACACGGAAATTATTGAACAATAGAAATGGCTGGTAGGTTTGAACTGCCAGCCTTCTGGTTAGCAGTCAAATGACTTAGGTACTACACTACTAGTACTACATGAAGAACACAGCATCAGGATGTGAGGAAAATTCATTAACAACCTGCAATATCCAGATGACACAATCTTGCTTACTGAAAGTGAAGGGGACTTGAGCATTTACTGATTAAGACTGAAGACTTCAGTATGGAATATACCTCAACATAAAATAAATAAATAAATAAATCCTTACAACAGGACCAATTAGCAACATCATAATAAATGGAGAAAATATTGAAGTTGCCAAGGACTAAATTTTACTTGGATCCATAATCAATGCCTATGGAAGCAGCAGCCAAGAAAACAAACGTCGTATTGCATTGCACAAATCTGCCACAAAGGACTTCTTTAAAATGTTAAAAAAAAAAAAAAAAAGCAAAGATGTCACTTTGGAGACTAAGGTGTGCCTGACCCAAGCCATGGTATTTTCGGTCACCTCATGTGCATGCAAAAGCTGAACAATGAATAAGGAAGACCAAGGAAGAATTGATGCCTTTGAGTTATGATGTTGGCAAAGAATATTGAATATACCATGGACTGCCAGAAGAATGAACAAATCAGTCCTGGAAGAAGTGCAGCCTGAACGCTCCTTAGAAGTGAGAATGGCCAGACTTTGTCTCACCTACTTTGGTCATATTGTCAGAAGGGACCAGTCCCTGGAGAGGGATATCATGTTTGGTAAAGTAAGGGGTCAGTGAAAAAGGGGAATATCCTTAATGAGATGGATTGGCACAGTGGCTGCAACAATGGGTGCAAACATAGCAACTATTGTGAGGATGGTGCAGGATTGGCCAGTATTTCATTTTAGGGTCGCTATGAGTTGGAACTGCACCTAACAACAACAAAATAACTATGAAGTTCATGAAAATTAAGTTCACTATCAGTCTTAAGAAACAAATGAGGATAATATTCTGACACACTTATGAGGATCTCTGAAAACAGACCATTTCCCTTTCTTTTACTTCTTCATCCCTATCTGTGTAACTGTTCTTAAGGCACACCAGCATGGAACAGGTTCATCATTGTCTGTCCTTCACCCTCTTACCTGAGCATATTACCGAGGCCACTTGCCCTGCAGGACATAGCGATGCCCCCAGAGCAGTTACTGGACAATCTCCCATGTGCTGTTCAGTCCCAGTGCAATGATACATGTGTCTCCAGACCTGACCACTTCCTTTACCAAAATGTGCCCCTCCTGGGGTAGAAAGGGCAATTCCACATTTAAGCTGCTGGCAAATGACGTGGGCATCTTCCATGTCCCAATGAGAGTTGCAGAGGGACCCCCAGGCCCCAAGCATTTTGGTCTCTACTCTTCCCTCACATGGAGTCTTGCCATTGACCAAGCGGATATCTGTGTATCCTGAAAAGAGACAGTCCTTTAGAAAAGAAGGTTATTATTACCTACCCCAGGTCTTTCACAGTATGGGAACAAATTGAAGTTGTTCTCTGGGTCTTACTTGAGCAAATGACACCAACATCCCTGCTGTGGCTACAAGTCCCCTCTGGGCGGGGTGCTACTGGGCAGAGTGAAAGATGAGACTCGTTGCCCTCACACTGGAATTCTTCAGCCCAGATCTGTCCACTTCCTTCTCCAAAGTGAGCTCCCCCCAAGATAGAGACAACTGTCCCACATTGTAACTCCCTGCACAGCACACTGGCAGCTTCGAGAGAGAAGTCAGAATCACAGACAGAGCCCCATGTGTCTCCATGTTTCACTTCAACACGACCAGAGCAGGGAATGTCCCCTCCAACCAATCTTGGTTCCCTGTGGGCTGAAAAATAACACTTCAGTGAGACAGAACATAGTTCCCAGGTCTTCCCTCTTGATAGGGGTGAGGAAAGGAGTGAAGAATTGGAAGGAGAGACCAAGGTGCCCAATGATTTTCCATACTTGTTTTGATTTTTCCACCTAGAGTTGAGATAACAAATTCTAGACCCCCTAATTCTTCACTGAACTAATCCAATTCAAAGGGAATTCTCGAATTGGGCCTCCAACCATCCCCAGAGTCATGACAATAACTCATTCTTTCCAGTGTTTTACTTGCATTATTCACAACATAAAAGACCACAGCCTAAGATCCCTGGACGTACTATATACCCACTGTCTCCACCTCTTAGTTCTGCACTCGGTCTTCCACTCACTGCAATCTGGATTCTGCCCCAACCATTTTGAACGGTTCTATATAAACTTTTTCAATGTATTTCCATTTTTCAAAATGAACATCAGACCCTTTCCTTTCATTGTGACCCCTGTCTCTCCTGCTTTCTCCTCCTTCCAAGCAGACAATACCTTATCAGAATCCTTCACTTATTCCCAAATCTAAGATTCTGTCCTCAGTGATCTTATCACAGAGTTCAGTCTATCAGTGAAGATAAATAATGTTGTTGTTGTTGTTAGGTGCCATTGAGTCATCTCCGACTCAGTGACCCTATACACAGCAGAATGAAACACCACCCGTCCTGTGCCAGCTCCATCATCCCTACTATACTTGAGCCCATCGCCGCAAGCCACTGTGTCAATCCATCTCATTGAAGGCCTTCCCCTCTTTTGTTGACCCTCCACCTTACCAAGCATGACATCCTTCTCCAGGGAATGGTCCCTTTTTACAACATGACCAAAGTAGGTGAAGCGAAGTCTGGTCATTCTCGCCTCCAAGAAGCATTCCAGCTGCACTTCTTCCAGGGCAGATCTGTTAGTTCTTTTAGCAGTCCATGGTACTCTCAGCATTGTTTGCCAACACCACAACTCAAAACCATCAATTCTTCTTTGGTCTTCCTTATTCATTGTCCAGCTCTCACATGCATATGAGGTGACTGAAAATACCACAGCTTGTGTCAGGTGCCCCTTAGTCCTCAAGGAGACATCTTTGCTCTTCAGTACTTGTCAGAGGTCCTTTGCAGCCAATTTGTCCAGTGCTGTATGTCATCTGATGTCCTGACTGCTGCTTCCACTGGCATCGATTGCAGAACCAAGCAATGTGAAGTCTTTGACAATTTCAATCTTTTCTCCATTTATCATGATGCTGCTTTTAGGTCCAGTTGTGAAGATTTTTGTTTTCTTTACATTGAGATGTAATCCATACTACAGACTGTATTCTTCAATCTTCATCAGTAAGTGCTTCAAGTCATCCTCACTTTCAGCAAGCAAAGTTGTGTCATCAGTGTATTGCAAGCTGTTAGTGATTTTTCTTCTAATCCTGATGTCACATTCTTCTTCATATAGTCCAGCTTCTTGGATTATTTGCTCAGCATACAGATTGAAAAAGTGTGGTGAAAGGATACAACCCTAATGCACTCCCTTCTTGATTTTAAACCATGCAGTGTCCCCTTGTTCTGTTCAAACGATAGCCTCCTGGTCAAGGTACAGGTTCCTCATGAGTACAATTAAGTGTTCTGGAATTCCCATTCTTCTCAATGTTATCCACAATTTGTAATGATCCACACAATCGAATGCTTTTGCATAGACAATAAAACACAAGTAAACATCTTTCTGATATTCTTTGCTTTCAGCCAAGATCCATCTGACATCAGCAATGATATCCCTCATTCCATGTCCTCTTCTGAATCCAGCCTGCATTTCTGGAAGTTCTCTGTCAATATACTACTGCAACCGTTTTTGAATTATCTTCAGTAAGATTTTACTTGCATGTGATAGTAACGATATTGTTTGATAATTTCCACATTCTGTGGGATCACCTTTCTTTTGAATGGGTACAAATATGGATCTCTCCCAGTCAGTTGGCCAGGTAGCTGTCTTCCAAACCTTTTGGCACAGCCGAATGAGTGACTCCAGAGGGACATCTTTGGGTATTTGGGTATTTGGGTATTTCATCAATTCCTGGAGTCTTGCTCTTCCCCAATTCCTTCAGTGCAGCTTTGACTTCTTCCTTCAATACCATTGGTTCTTGAACATATGCCACTTCCTGAAATGGATGAAGATTGACCAGCTCTTTTTGGTACAGTGACTCTGTGTATTCCTTCCCTCTTCTTTTGATACTCCCTGCATCATTCAATATTTTGCCCGTAGAATCTTTCAATATTACAACTCGAGGCTTAAAGTTTTTTCTCAATTCTTTCAGCTTGAGAAATGCCTGGTGTGTTTTCTCCTTTTGGTTTTCTAACTCCACATGTCTCCAAATGTCTTTGCATATTTCATTATAGTAATTGGTTTTGTCTTCTCAAACTGCCTTTTGAAATCTTCTGTTCAGCTCTTTTGTCTTGTCATTTCTTCCATTTGTTTTAGCTACTCTTCACTCAAGGGCAAGTTTCAGAGTCTCTTCTGACATCCATTTTGGTCTTTTCTTTCTTTCTTGTATTTTTAATGACCTCTTTCTTTCTTCATAGATGATGCTCTTGATGTCATCCCACAATTCTTCTGGTTTTCAGTCATTGGTGTTCAATGCATCAAATCTATTCTTTAGATGGTCTCTAAATTCAGGAGGGACATATTCAAGGTCATCTTTTGGCTCCTGTGGACTTGTTTTAATTGTTTTCAACTTCAACTTGAACTTGCGTTGTAACTGGAGCAGTTGATGGTCTGTTCCACAATCAGCTCCTGGCTTTGTTTTGGCTGAAGATATTGAGCTTTTCTATCGCCTCTTGCCACAGGTGTAGTCAATCTGATTCCTGTGTACTCCATCTGATGAAGTCCACATATATAGCTGCTGTTTGTGTTGTTGGAAAAAGGTATTTGCAATGAATAAGTCGTTGGTCTTGCAAAATTCTAGCATGTGATCTCCAGCGTTATTTCTGTCACCAAGACCAAAATTTGCAGCTACTGATGATTCTTCTTTGCTTCCAACTTTTGCATTCCAGTCGCCAGTGATAATTAATACATCTTGATTGCATGTTTGGTCAATTTCAGACTGCAGAATTTGATAAAAATCTTCAGTTTCTTATCTTTGGCTTTGGTAGTTGGTGTGTAAATTTGGGTAATCTTAGTATTAACGGGTCTTCCTTGTAGGTGTATGGATATTATCCTATCACTGACAACATTGTCAGTGCTAATAGCATAATAGATAAATAATAACAATAATAAAAATTATAATAGTTTTTGCTGTTAGTTGCTGTCAAGTTGATTCTTACTCAGGCTAACCCCACACGTACAGTAGAACTGTGCTCCATAGGGTTTTCAGTTGCTGACTTTTTGAAAATAGATCACCAGGCCTTTCCTCTGAGGTTGTTTTGGGTGGGTTTAAACAGTCAACCTTTCAGTTTTCACTACCCAGGGACTCAATAATAGGTGTAGTAGTTAACATTTATTAATCACTTGTGTGATTCCTGTGAGGTAGGCATTGAATTATCCCCATTTTTCTTTTGGGGAAACTGTAGCATCAAGAGCTTTAGTACCTTCCCCAGTGTCATCCAATTATCAAAATTAAGGAGCAATGATAAACACTAATTCCTTAGCATACTTTACAGTCTTACCTTAAAAGTTGCAATATCTATTACTATATCAATTGACCCTATGCCCCAGCCTAAAGATCCCTAGGCATGCTAGATTTTTCTCATGCTTCTGTTCCTCTTCAGAAAAAACTCACTCTGTTTATAATTTATTTTCCTATCTTGGAATGTATTTCCTATATAATGTATTTTCCTACCTGGAAAAGGCTATTTCTTTTCATAGCTACTTAATTTCTCCTTATTAGCCCCCTTACCCAATTATTCAAATAATAATCTGATAAATCCAAAAATAGAAATTTGTGTCATATACAAAAGTAACAAATAAAGAGGTCATTAACTCTGGGGCCACATAAGAGAACACCATAATCTAAACTAAGTTTTAAGATACAACGAAGACTTAGAGTTTGGCAAGTAAGCAACCTGTGAAATAGCATTTAAAGAACACAGTCATGAAATAATGTGGTGTAATTGAGGAATTATAAGTAATTTAGTATAGCCAGAATTTAAAACATAAAGAAAAGAGATGCCAGAGGTAAAGCTGAAGAAATGGGGCTTGGATTGTGCTCAGAGGGGCTGTTAGGCTAAGATAAAGAACACAGTCATCCAGATAACTAAGAGATTCTTTGAAAATAAAAAACAAACCATTGCCGTTGAGTTGATTCTGACTCATAGTGACCCTATAGGACAGAGTAGAATTGTCCCATATGGTTTCCAAGGCTGTAATCTTTTATGGAAGCAGACTGCTACATATTTCTCCCATGGAGCAGCTGGTGGATTTGAACCAACCGCCTTTTGGAACCAACAGAGTGCTTTAAACATTGCACCACCTGGGTTCTTTTTCTTTGAAAATACTCAGAGGCAGTTTAAGTTACTTGGGCAATATAAACAATTCCCTTTGAGTCTTTTTATTATCAGAAAGGAAATGCATTTTAAATTGCATCTCAAAAAGCATATAAGCCTTTGTAGTTGCCTGTTGTCAAACATTACTCATTCTTACGATCCCTTGGCACTACATCAACATGATATAAGTACCCACTGGACCTTGACAGCTTCTTAAAATGTTTTAGAAAATGTTCCAGATATGACTACCTCCTGTATCATAGCAGTATAGAATGTCTTGTTGTTGTTGTTGTTATGTGCCGTCGAGTCGGCCCCGACTCATAGCGACCCCTCCTTGGGTTTCCGAGGCAGTATCACTACGGAAGTAGGATTGCCCAACCTTCCTTCCGAGGAGTGGCTGGTGGGTTTGAACCGCCAGCCGTCTGGTTAGCAGGCAAGTGTCTTAGCCACTATGCTACCAAGAGTGTCTTAGCACATCAAAATGTCACCCTATTAAATCTATGCAAAGCAAGTTCTCATATAAATTTGAGACGAGGAGCATGTGGCTTTCTAAACACAGCTCAGAGGTTAAAGGAAATAATACCTCCATAACACGAATGATTAACGACTTTTGAGTTGGAAGTTCCTTTATTTCTTCTTGTCTAATCATCATTTGAATATGAAATTCCTCTAAGATATCCTGACTGGTATTCTTATAGTCCTATTCTACTTTTGAACAGGCCTAAACCTCTAAATAAGAACAATTTCCTAGATTAAGTCCGATTCAGCTTTCCTGTAACCTCTGGCTCTTTTATCTGGATCCACCTGAAACAAAATAAAACAAAACACAACCAGGAAACAAACAGACAAAAAACCCAGAAACTATTTTCTCTTTCACACTGAAAGCTGTTAAGTACTTGGAAAGAAAATAAAAATACCTTCTATAAATGTCTTCTTGATTCTTAAAATATTTGAATCCAGGGCAAAGGGGAAGCTCTCCCACCCAGAGGATGATGGCTAGGGGAAAGAATCCACTTCTCTCCCTAAGTGTTGGGAACTTGGAGACTCAATCCTAATTCAGTTTTTATTCTATGAATCTGTCAATAACATACTGATCTACATTATGAGTTGGCTTCCTGGTATCATTTGCTATGCATACATGGTTAGAATATTGAAAATTTAACCTTTTAAGAGATTTTTTCCTGCTTAATCTATGGCAACATTTTATATAAGAGCCACTAAGTAGATTATTATGTCTGAATGCAGACTCTTTCATCAACATGGTAAGCTTTCCCCTGAATGAGGAACTAAATCTGTATTCACTTCTTTAAGAAACAATTACTTATAATTACTGCTTTCTCTTTAATCATACATAAAACTTACAATATAATTTCAGACAACATTAACATATTTTCATCATTTAATACTTGGAAAAGTATCATTTGTTCTAATTCCAGAATTATTTCCCAACCTAAGCAAAAATATAGCACCACTGAGGACAAAGTGTGTCTTAAGGTCAGATGTCTTCTAAAGCACATACACAATGATCATCAAGAAAATGTCTGTAATTCAAAGTCAGTTTTGTGACCAAAATTTCCCAGGCCACTTTCTGACTGGTTTGTCTAATCCTGCACATCAGAGATAAATTGTTGCTTTATCTTTGCAATCTTATTTCATTACAATCTTAAAACTATAAGAATTTTAACAGCTTAGAGATAACATTTCCATCATTTCTTATTAGAGATCTTCTGAAAGCATCAAGCAAATCAAAAGACAAAATTATAAACTCTATTCCCAGCAAAATAAGGAGAAAATTAAAATCCACGAGCCAAAATAAGCAGAAGAGCTTCTAAAAGCTACAGAAATATATATAACAAGAGCATTTACAAAAGAGAGCTAAGAAGGCACATGGCGAATTGTTGTTTGCCATCGAGTCAGACCCGACTCATAGCGACCCCTCCTTGGGTTTCTGAGGCAGTATCACTACTAAAGTAGATTGCCCAACCTTCTTTCCGAGGAGTGGCTGGTGGGTGGCAAACAAAAATACAGTAATGTAACATGCCCATCTTAATTTGCAAACTGAAATTTCTGGTTTGTCATAGTAGGGCGAGGCTGACACCTGGAGCTCCCAAGAGGCACAGATAGGACGTATAAAGATAGTCTTTGCATTATGAAAAATCCCACAATCCCACTTGCTGGGAAGTAATGCAACAGAAATAAACTTGGAATCATGCAAACACATAACATGGATGACTAAAATATTTCCTACAAGCCTAGAACAGGATCCTCATGCAGATAGCTGCTCCAGAAAAATCTCATTGAAAAGTAAGAAACCAAAGGAAATGTTATGAAGGGTAAGATCATGATTTTTTTTTTTTTTTTTTAATTCAAAAGAACAATTGTGCCAGGGAATAGATAAAAAGTGTGATACAATATTTCAGTATGGATTTTTAAAAATTTGGTGAAATATTAGCCTCTCTGAAGGAAGTATGTAAAACCAAGATGAAGGTGCTTATAGAACAGGTGGTAAAACTACAAGCAAACCTGATGTGTAAGCTGTCAGTCCTTGGGAACAAAAAAAGTGTAAAGAAAAATTAAAACCAGCACTGAAATGAAAACAATTGGAAGGAATGTGAGCTCTGCTAAACTGTTCAGAAATGAGAGGATAGGAGAAAGTGGAAATGAGAAAAGTGAACAAATAAAAAATTAAAAGCATTGTAATTCAATTGAGAGGAAAATAATATGGAGATGGAGGAAATCTGGCGTATGTATAATTGAGGTTCCTAAGAAGAAAATAGGTATAATAGAACAGAACAAATATTTAATTATGTAATTGAAGAAATTTTCCTGCTTGAATCTACACATTGAAAGGGCATGTCCTGGTGTAAAAAACAAAACCAAACCCCCAGAACCTTAAAGTAAGACTATAAAAAAAATAAAGTCACTCAAGAAAGACAAAGGAAATTAAAAAAAAAAAAGCCAAAACCCAAGGTAGCTTCAGGCTTCTCCATAGCTCCATTCTTTGGACTTTAAAAACAAGGGGTTAGCAACACCTACAGAATTTTCAAGAGGAAAAAAAAAGAGAGAGAGAGACCTAATTTTTCTATACCTACCCAAGTTGGGTAGTTGTGAACATGGAAGAAGTGAGGGAACACTGTTTTTAAAGGTTCTTGAAAATTTTATTAGAGAAAACCTATCAGCAAATCAAGAAATGACTAGGAAACCATGGTAAAAGTTCTAACGGCAAGCTCTGCAACTATTTAACTGCAACACTGAAATGGAAAAAATGTGAACATTAAAGTGAAAGAATAGAATGTAAACATTGATATTTCTAAAAATGTATATATAGTCATTCTAAATAAATAAATAAATGTGTGTGTCTTAAGGTCAGATGAATGGTGAGAAACAAGGTATGCAGTAGAGTAAGTACAATAATTTATCTTTAGTAGTTGTAGGAAAAAGGTAGTCATGTAAAGGTGAAAACCAAACAATAATGGTATAAGTATATTTAGAAGTATGGAGATAAAAATTTCAAAACACAATTTACTGATACTGAGTGATAAGAAAGAGAATGTAGAGGGGGAAGAAAGAAAAAACATTAATCATTAATCTTCATATGATGTTAACAGATACCATTTAAATAAGAAACAAGAAGTTGTATAAATTATATACAGCTGTAAAAGTTTCATAGCTATGGCTTACATACTATTCATTCTCATTCTCTCCTTATTTCTAACTAGAGAATGCTAATTTTATTAGTAGCAATAATAAGCTCTTTTAAAGAATAGTATTCCCCAGATTCCGATTCAGAAAGGTAAACCAATTATACCATAACAAGGGTGATAGAGGCCTTTGCGAAAACCTTTTAAAGGAGTTCAGTCAGGTTTCTCTTCCCTCTGGCCTATAAGGCAACTCTTAGGAAGCCATGTTTTAGGTATAGTAGGGTAGGAAGACAGAGAATGTCTGAGCCCCTAATGTTCTAGAAATTATGTAAGCTCCAAACTGTCTTCCTATTTTTTACAAGAGAGAACGATAAACCCATATTGTTTAAACTTATATTTTGGGGATTTATATTATATGTCACTGAATAGAATCCTAAATAATTCAGAATGAATTATAGGAAATGAGGTACTCTAGCGATAAAACCTAAATTATGTATGTGTTGACTGGAGTTGATGGGAGGCAAATACTAATGACTTAGACTCTGTAGGCTGGAAAGCTACTGAGTCCTGTTATCTATGGTAGAATTGTTGTTGTTGTTGTTGTTGTTATGTGCCGTTGAGTCGGCCCCGACTCATCTAAATGGACAATTATCACCTTAAAAAGCAAACTACGTTCTCACTAAAACTGTAAAACCAGAGAATATAATGCTGTTCTTGTTGTTATGTGCCGTCGAGTCCGACCCGACTCATAGAGACCCCTCCTTGGGTTTCCGAGGCAGTATCACTACGGAAGTCGATTGCCCCATCTTCCCTCCAAGGAGTGGCTGGCTGGTGGGTTTGAACTGCCAGCCTTGTGGTTAGCAGTCAAGTGCCTTAGGCACTACGCTACCAGAGCTCCCAGAGAATATAATAGGAGACTATAAACATCTTTAAAACATCAGTGTTGGCATGACCTGGATCTTCCTTGCCACCTTTAGAAAGAAAACAACTCAGACCACTAGCCAGAGTGCCGGCAGAAATGGGAGGGGAAATACCAATTTTGTCAGGGAGACATAACCTTCCTTTAGCTGCTATATGGAGTTAATTAAAGAGTCCTCTAACTTGCAGAATTGGAAAGAAAAAGCCGCACAAATATCTTGTCACCCAAATTCATATGATTATAAAGCTGAGTTTTAGCAGAAGGCATGCTAGATACTTCATATACAAAAGCAATGACCTACAAGCTGAGATATGATTTATATCTTCCGTTTCTCCCATACTCACGGCTTCAAATGACCTTAATGCAGTGGCTAATAATTAAAAGGAAGGGGCGAGTCACAGCACAGACCACTCTATGTAAATACATTCCTCAACATGGTTGCTTTCACATGGCACTGGACTAGAACAAATAGACTAGAAATCTACTAAGTTCTGAGGGAACTATTTGCTGACTTAGAAGGCAGCGGGCACCAGCCAATGACTAATGTTATTGTTATGTGCTGTCCAGTTGACGGGACTCATAGCGACCCCTCCTTGGGTTTCTGAGGCAGTATCACTCCGAAAGTAGATTGCCCAACCTTCCTTCCCAGGAGTGACTGCTAGGTTAATGACTACTCAATCCTTAATGCAATCCAAAGGTCCCTAAACCAATGCCAGCAGAAAGTGTAACTGAAATGTATGCAAACCCCAGAAAGATATGCTCTCCAATGTGACTCAGATGTGAGTATGGAGACTAATGCGCCAGGAAGTACTGCCCGGGGAGAAGCATCTGGGCCCGTGAAGGGGAAATGGATAGAGGACACAGACCTTGTCTGTCTGCAGCGTTTACCAACTAAATCGCTCATTTGCAGAGCAGGGAGTCCTCATCATTCCTGTCCAAAAGGATTTGGTAATTACTCTGGAAAAACAACTGTGAGTGTTTCTTGGTGACTGTGTAGCCACTAAGTCAACCTTTAACTATTTATTTATTTGTTGTTGTTGTTGTTATTATGTGCCGTCGAGTCGGCCCCCGATTCATAGCGACCCCTCCTTGGGTTTCCGAGGCAGTATCACTACGAAAGTAGGATTGCCCAACCTTCCTTCCGGGGAGTGGCTGGTGGGTTTGAACCGCCAGATTTATTTAGCTTATTTAAATGAGAAAAAAAGAAAGGCAAAGTTGCCTTCTTAAGCCACTGCTATTTGGTTTTATTTTATATGCTATTGGACTTAATGCTAATTAATATAAAATATAATTGATAGAAAAAATTACAAAGCATTTAAATTTAAGAAGAAATATATTAAATAGATAAGTATATTTAAGGAGCTCTGGTAGTGTAGTTCTTAAGGCATTTGGCTGTTAACCAAAAGGTCAGTGGTTTGAACCCACCAGCTGCTCCACTGAAGAAAGATGAGGCAGTCTGCTTCCATAAAGATTTGCAGCCTTGGAAACCCAATGGGGATCATTCTGAGTTGGAATTGACTCGATGGCAGTGAGTTTTGTTTATAGGTATGCTCACACAGACATATGAAGATGTCAAAAAAGATCACATAGTAAAATATGTCTTGAGTTGCAACATAATACATAATAAAACAGTATCTTGTTATATGACAATATAACAATACATAGTGTGACTAAGCTAAGATCAAATATATCTCCCATCTCAAAAAAGTAATCCAAGCAGATTGCTTTTTAAAACAAATACCAGTTCTAGGATGAGAACAAATGATGCACCTAAAACAAAAGGATTCATAAAAGTTAAAAACAAGAGAATAGAAAAAAGTAAATAATGCAGTAGTTATGACATTAATATCAGACAAGTATGATTCAGAATAAAAACCACCCAACCATGAAATGATGAAAGCTTTGTAATACTGAAGAGAGAAATTTCCAGTGACCACATAACAATCACATAAAGAGCTACATCCCAGATTGCTGGAGCATCAATATTAACAGATAAATTACAGGAGATTCAAGATGAAACAGGCAGCAGCATATTGGTGGTAAAACACTGTAATTCACCTGTCTCAATTTGTGTCCAATTACATGGAGAAAAAAATAAATAAAATAAGTAAAGACAAAGATGATTCAAATGACAGTTATTCAAAATAACAGAATTATGTGATATAGCCACTTTATTTATAATATATAGCTTAAAATATTTACATTAACAAATGAGAAAGAACAAAAATTAAGCATCCAGCTCAAGAAGTTAAAGGAAAAAAGAAACCAAGCTTTAGGAAATCAGAAGTAAATTAATACAAAACCAAAAAAAAAAAAAACTCACTGCCATCAAGTCAATTCTGACTCACAGTGACCTCCTTTGGGTTTCCGAGGTAGTAAATCTTTATGGAAGTAGATTGCCCCATCTTCCTTCCCTGGAGTGGCTGGTGGGTTTGAACAGCCAACCTTCTGGTTAGCAGTCAAATGTCTTAGGCACTACACCACCAGATGAACAAATTTTAATTAATTAGAAAACAAATACAGATAGCACTAATTTTTTTAAAAAAATCCAAATGCCAGTTACTTGAACCAAGTTTTTAGTTCTTCTAGTCCTTTTGAAGAAATAGATAGTGCCTGGCTACCAATGACAACCATTTGGAAAAAGATCAAAATTCAAGACCCTGGATAGAGAGGGAGAAAAAATGTGGAACAAAATTTAAAAACATAAAAAGACCAGATTTGCTGGTCAGTTAAAGACTGGTGAAACTCCGGATACTATGGCTCTAAGTCATCCTTAGGGCCTGGAATTGAACTCACTCCTGTGGCTTAACTTTCAGCCAAACAATAGACAGACCTATGAGCTGAAAAACTACACTAGGGAAATGTACTTCTTAGAACAATTAATGATGGGAAATCAGAAAGGCAGCATTTGCACAGGGAGAAAAGTAGGGAGGCAAGAATGCATAGGCAAGAAGGACACAGGGGAAGGGTAACCACGGGGAGGAAGTGGGAGCAGGAAAAAAAGAACACCTTTTAAAACTACATTTTTCATATTTTGACGATTAAACCATGTGAACATATTGCCTAATCAAGAATTAAAACAATAATACCACTATAACAATTCAAAGGCGTACATTAAAAGATTGGCTTTTTTTCAATCATTTCCTCACCTAGGGCACACCAAGGTTGAGAGGTGCCTGATGCCATTGGTTAATGGACATGTAATGTAACCAATGACTATTTCTCCACATGTTGAATGGTTTTGCTCTTTCAGTATTTTATTCAAAGTCTTTTCACCATATTAATAAGTTATTTCAATGTATTGCTTTAACGTTATAGTTAGCATGTATAGAAATATAATTAACATGAAATACTTAAAATTATGCACAAAGTTAGACAACTCACAGCTTACTTCTGAACTTTTTAAAGAGATTAAAGAGACAAATACGCAAGTATGTTCAGAAAGAGGAAAATTCCTTCATAGTAAGATAGAGGGAGTTCAGTCATGTCAGTTTATTAAACATAATTATTTATAAAATTATTTGTGACACTCCCATGAAAGACATATTTGAGTCATTTCTTAAAAATTTCCATCCTCCTTAATCTTTTATCCTCCATTAATTTAAAAAGTACTCAAATGAGCTTGGGATCCAGCTTAAGCCAACAAAAAACAAACTCTGTTGTTTGAGGTACAAAATGGGTTATAAATTTACCTGAGATTCTCATGGTGATAATTTGTACAGATATTTTCTAATTTCTTAAGAGAGATCTAAAGACGTGCTTCTTATTAGTTTTAAGGCTATTGCTGGAAATTTGCCCCCTGGGAATTAAATTTCCTCTTAATTGGACTTGATTGAAAGTCATACCTGAGCAAGTAATTTTGGCATCTTCATAATGATCACAGAGAAGTCCACCCCACTGCCAGTTCTTGCAGTCCCACAGAGAGGTTTCATTTCCTTCACAACTGCTTACAAACAGCCATATGTTTGTGGCCTTGACTTTGGAATAAGGTTGGTAGGTTGTTTTGAGCGCAGATCCACATCCCAGTTGCTTGCAAACCACATTGGCTTCTTTCAGTCCCCAGTTTCTGTCACACACCTTCCCTAACAAAGTTTGAATTTTCACCTCCACTGTCCCAGCACATTGGCTACCTCCACCTACAAGCCTCAGCTCCAGATCTGATCCATCTGCAAAAGAGACGTAAACTTAGGTCACAGATCCTAAACAGAGGTTGGCTCCCAAAGGATATATATACATTTTTTATCTTGCTCCTTCCCAGATACTGAGACACTTATTTATCTCCTGGCTTCTTTAGACAGCAAATAGAGATCATGCATTTGGTTAGAAATGGGATTGGAGTTCCAAGGGTTAATTAATTGTCAGTGGTTGAAAAATATGAACAAGTCACATGTAAAAGGGTGATCTATGAATGCTCATCTCTCTAAACTCCAGGTAAATTTAGAATTCCAAATGTGGTCCCTAAGAACAGTCTGAATCATTGCTACAGAAAACAGAGTCAGACAACCTTCCAACCCAGTCAAATAAAGAACATAAATAAAGATTAAAACCAAATAAACCAAACCTGTTGCTATTGAGTAAATTCCAACTTATGGCAACCCCATATGTTACGGAGTAGAACTTCTCCATAGGGTTATCTTGGCTGTAATCTTCATGCAGGGACACTGCCAAGCCCTCTGTGGAACGGCTGGATGAGTTTGAACCATTAACCTTTAGGTTAGTAGTCATAAATCACTTTAATATTTTTATGTCTCACATCGCCCTATTCCTATTCCTACTCCCTGCCTCTCTGGTTTTCTTTTATTTCTTTCTTTCTCTTATTTTATTTTTTAACTTACCAGAACATGTCACTCCAGCATCTTCATTATGGTTGCAATAATGCTTTCCCCATTCACGGTGTTTACACTGCCAGAGAGCGGATTCATGCCCTTGGCAGGAAACACTATCAAGCCAAATGGGTCCAGATCCCTCGCTGGCGTTAACTCGTCCAATCCCAGTGAAGGTATTTGGACATCCCAGTTGTTTACATGTCACAGCAGCATCACTACTGTCCCAGCCATCATCACACACTGTCCCCCATTCTCCTTGGAATTTCACTTCCAATCTTCCTGAACATTTAGTGACTCCATCTACTACTCTCAAGTTCAGATCTGATCCCTCTGTGAAGGACACAAAACATATCAATGATAAGGAATCAGGAACAAGGGGACTATAAACTACTGTACCTGAGATGAGTAAAGGAAGAAGGAAGATAGAGTAAACAACGGTATACCACCACTAAAAATTTAAAGATGGGAGGAGAGTGGATTAGTCAAGAAGACACGATGTTTCAGTATAAAGAACACACACTACAACAAGAGTTTCTAACAGAAGATCCAGGGGCTGGATTTAGCTAACAAAACAAATAAAATCTCACAGTCGCCCTTGAGTCAATTCTGATTCATGGTGACCCATGAGTTTCAGAGTAGAACTGTTCTATAGGGTTTACACCAGGCTACTTTGTGACCTTTATGACTTTGCAATTACTACTCTTATCTTCTCTTATCCCTCAAAACACAGACCTAGATTCTGATTATTATCCTGTGATAAATAAACATCTTTTTCCTCTGGCAATTTCAATTTCTGTTGCCACAATACCAGAGCTCCTAGTGATGCCTCCGCATGGGTAAAGCACACTGAGAAGAAATGTGTTGATTGGGGCTTAGTAAGTTTGGATGGGTAAAGAAAGACAGAAGATGCATTCTTTTTTCCTACCCAAAATTCCTTTCACTTTCTTCTGCTAACAAGATCCATCTTTCCTGTAGGAATCCCATTCTTTGTGTTTCAAGCTATTAATGGTTACCTTGATCCACGTGAAAAAATCAAACAAACAAACACTAAGAAATGGAGAAAAAGATCGAACCCTGATGACACAGCTAAGCACTTGAATCCAGCTATACCTAAAGCTCTCTGTACCTCCAGATTGCCTAGTATAGTGAACCAGAGTTCTCTTATTTTGAAATTAGTCTGGATTGGGTTTCCTTCATGTGAAGAAAAAGATGCCTGGTGAAGACAGTGGATTTTTTTTACTCTAATTATAGCAGAACTTCAGGGAAAAAGGAAGAGTGGTGACCCTGCACATACAAACCCATTGGCCCCATCCAATGATCTAAGTGTGAGGTCTAAGAGTTTCTACACAGACCCAGGACATAGTCATACCATAGCCCAAGCAGAAATGAGATTTTAATAGGAAACCAAAATGTATATATATTTTTTTCTATAGTGTGATTCAGTGAATTTGAATTAATGACTTGGGAAGGATTGGGTAAATATAGCTAAAGAAAAGACTTTCATGGATAAGAAGATGATAAAGGGAGAGATACATTCTTAAAAACTTATCCAGAACAAAATGTCCTGGTTAAGTTTTTGTAAAAACACAAAAACAAAAAAATCAACTAAATTCTTCCCTAAACACTTCCTTCTACCCTTATCCCGGATCTCAATCTCATCATTCATCCATCTTCTTCTGACCTATTTATCCTAATTTTAGTTAAGGTTAACACTCCACAGTTATCAGAACTGTAGCCTGAAATGAGTTGATAATGAAGTGACAAAGGAAGCAGATTTCATTATCTTCTTTTTGTTGTTGTTATTGTCAATAATTTTTTTTTCTACCTTTCCCTTCACCCAAATTCATGTGTCTGCCCTCTCGTTGGTGGTTTACCATCCCTTCATCTCTCCCCACCATCAAACTCAAAAACTCACTGCTGTTGAGTCAATTCCGACTCATAGTGATCCCTCCTTGGGTTTCTGAGGCGGTATCTCTACAGAAGTAGATTACCCAGCCTTCTATCTGAGCCCCACCATCAAAGAATATATATATAGTGAAACCCTTTTCTTGACTTTTTGTAATAGTGGGCTCATAAATATTTGTCCTTTTGTGATTGACTAATTTCATTCACCATAATGGCCTCTAAGTTCATCCTTGTTATAGATGTTCATTATGTTCTTAAGAGTTTGGACTTTTATAACTATCACCCCTTTCTGTTGTCCTATCATAGAGAACAGAATAAAGTTGGATCTGTCCTTACCTAAGCAGATCACTCCAACATCCTCAGCATGATCACAATTGTGCTTTCCCCATCCTTCGTGTTTGCAGTTCCAGAGAGCTGACTCATTTCCATTGCACGCCAGATCATCAAACCAGATTGGTCCAGAGCCTTCTCCAAAACCAGCTGAACCAGAGAAACTGACAGCACTTCCACATTCAAGTTGTTTACAAACCACAGAAGCATGATCTATGTTGAAACTATCATCACACACTGTTCCCCACTGTTCTTGGAATTTGACCTCTATTCTTCCTGAACAACGGTTTCCTCCATTCACCAGCCTCATCTTCAAATCACTTCCATCTAGAGCAGAGATAAACCCAGAGTTCAGAAGTGATATTCATTCGATGTGATTTTAGAAAATAAGGCTCCTTTGGACTATTGGGACTTGATCTTGTCCTTAAAATGTTTCATTCATTTTGGATGCTGCCCAGGCCCTCATATTGCAGAATTTCCTTTTGTTGGAAATAAATGAACAAATAGGACTTTCATCTACATCTACTTACTAAGGAAAATGCTTATAAAGTTTACTTCCTGTTTTTTTTTCTTCCATTACTGGGATAAACCCTCTTATGTAGAAATAGATAATTTGACTAAAATTATTTCTTTTGAAAACCAAGAAAAATAAAATTGGCTCATATAACAAAGTTGTAAAAATGAGCAGCTAGTCATTTGTTGAATATTTAAAATCTCCATTTTAATCGTCTCTATTACAAAGAGTGAAGAGCAACAGTGAATAATTGTCTAAAATTGAATTAGAAATTAGAGAGTAGAGAAAAAGCAAAGATAAAAATGCACAGGCACACATAATATTTTGCAAAAAGACACTTGCGGTATACCAAATTCTTAAAAATGAAAGAAAAAGGAATCAATTGAAATAGCTTGTTTCTTGATGTCAATTTTATGTTTCAAGCAATTTTTTTTTCACTCAAAAAGTTACCTAGTACCATGTTCAGTGACAAACAACTTTTGCATAAAGAAAATTTTCCTTATATATTATCCCTTAGAATTTCTATGATGAGAAAAAGAGAAATGGAGAAAAGAGAAAAAGATTTGGGATAAGATTTTGGGACACCTGAAAAATAAAATCTGTAGGTGACCTTAAAAGCAAATTCTATATGTGGTTGAACAAAATGTTTTGAGACTGTTCCTTGAGATAATTCAATTTTAAAAGTACTAAAACCAAAAGTCAAAGACTTCCACTTAGTTTTTTGATTATGGACTAGCAACAATAGCTCACAATGACTGTGCCAATACATCGTGTAGAGGAACTTCCTCTTTTTTGCTGACCTTCTAATTTACCAAGGAGCTCTGGTAGCATAGTGCCTAAGGCATTTGACTGCTAACCAGAAGGCTGGCAGTTCAAACCCATCAGCCACTCCTCGGAAGGAAGATTGGGCGAAGATTGGACAATCTACTTCCAAGGTGATACTGCCTCAGAAACCCAAGGAGGGGTCGCTATGAATTGAATCCCACTCGATGGCAGTGAATTTTTTTTTTTTTTTCCCTACTTTACCGAGTGTGATATCATTCTCTAGGGACTGGTCCTTTCTGACAATATGATCAAAGTAGGTGAGATGAAGTCTTCTATTCTTGGTTCTAAGCAGCATTCCAGCTACATTTTCTCCAGGACAGATTTGTTAGTTCTTCTCACAGTCCATGGTATTTTCAGTATTCTTTGCCAATACCAGCTTTCGCATGCATATGAGGCAGTTGAAAAGACCATGGTTGGGTTAGGGCACCTTAGTCTTTAAAGTGACATCTTTACTCCTTAACACTTTAAAGAGGTCTTTTGCAGCAGATTTGCCCAGTGCAATAGGGCAGAAATATGACCTTTGGATTTGTCATCAGAAAGGACCGATACATAGCTTTCTGGATTATCGTGAGGTCATGAGGTCAACTGACATAAAACTTAAGAAAATGTGTTGTAATTTAAAACCACTATTTAAACCAAATAAATAGCATTGAATGCTGGAAAAAAGCAATTACAATTTGTAAAACATTCTTCCTCCAGCAAAGGAAGAAAGTAATAGTCTTAAAGATATTTGTTTCTTAATCCAGTAAATTGATTATTAATGAATAGACAACAGAAGATAATGATTTATAGGTCAGTGCATTAAAACAGCATGTCATTAGGAAAGAAGACTAGGAGTTAACTTAGATGTCCTGATAGTTTTATCTAAGTGTAGGAGGTTACATTAAACCAGAAACACTGAACATATAGCCATCCAGTCAATGCTGACTCATAGCAACACTATAGGACAGAGTAGAACTGTCCCAAAGGGATTCTAAGGCTATAAATCTTTACAAAAGCAGACTGCCACATCTTTCTCCCATGAGTGGGTGGTGGTTCAAACCACTGATCTTTAGGTTAGCAACTGATTAACCACTGCATTACTATGGTTCCATAAGAGGTTATAGTTGTTGTTGTTGTTGTTGTTATGTACCGTCGAGTCGGACCCGACTCATAGCAACCCCTCCTTGGGTTTCCGAGGTGGTCACCACGGAAGTAGATTGCCCAACCTTCCTTCTGAGGAGTGGCTGGTGGGTTTGAACTGCCAGCCTTCTGGTTAGCAGTCAAGTGCCTTAGGCACTATGCTGCTACCAGAGCTCCCGGAAGTTATAGTAAGGTTACTAAATACAAAATTCAATCTAGTTATTTCTTCATTGACCATAGTGTCCAGAATCTCTTTGGACATTTTTTTCCCCCTTAATGGATGTTGCTATATGTTTTCTGCTCTCCTAGCTAAAGATTAGGTAATTTTATACTTAGACGAGATTATTTACATGAAAGTGGTTCCTTTTAATCTTGAAGCTCCCCTGCACTTTTTGTTTTTCAACAAGGCATTTCATTTCAATGCTTTACCATATGAAAGTCTTACCTGAACAGGTAACTCCAGCATCCTGTTGGTGAGTACAGTTATGCTTTCCCCACCCTTCATGTTTGCAGTCCCAGAGAGCTGATTCATTCCCTCCACAAGAAACATGGTCCATCCAGATGTGTCCTGAACCTGCACTGGAATTAGTCCATCCAGTGGCTTTGATAGCAATTGGACATCCCAGTTGCCTACAAATCACAGAGACCTCTTCCATGCCCCAGTCATTATTGCACACTGTTCCCCATTCTCCCTGGACTTTTATCTCTACTCTTCCAGTACACCTGTTTTCACCAGATGCTAGCCTCAGCTCCTTCTCTGTTCCTCCTACAACAAAAGGTGAAGACAATAATTGGTCAAGGTCACAAAAAGTATGTAGAGAATTATTATTCTTTAAATTACTTATTTATATTTCAAAGACAGGTTTAAGAACTAAGCCTAGCCCCACCATGACACAATAGGAGAAAACTATTTCATAGGCATTCAAATATAAATACCATTTCAAGCTTCACATTAAACTATGACATAAAAATTTAGGAACCTGGTGATCTCACTGGAATATACCTGCATTTCCTCTCTCAATAATTTTTTTAGATAAAATTTGGTATTTGAGTTTATTGAATTTTTCCTAAAATTCATTTTTGTCCCAATTAGTCTGAGAATACACCTACTCTGTGTTTTTCCCTATTTTTCACCTAGACATTACTTCTAATCTCTATGTAAGATATATATTTTCCATGAGAAAGCTTATTTTATTTTGGGGAAAATCATGTGAATATTCTGTTCATTCATTTGTGTCATATGCTTAGGTTCTTATATGTTTTTCATATCTGATCCTTTAAATCTGTGAGGCATGTTACCTAGTTTTAAGTGCTATCCAGACTTCAGGAGGACTATTTGCTTTTAAATTATTCTCTGAGTGGTCTAAAACTACAAGTAAATTTTACAAAGCACTCACCAAGAGAACTGGTGATAAAACATGCACTGAGAAGTGACACCATAGCAATAGCAAATGGTCTCAAGTGGAGAAAAAATCTTCTTAAGTCTGTGGACAAAAGGAAGAAAGCATTAGAATAATTTTCCAAAAAAAAAAAGAGATTTGAGAGAAGACAGATGTTTTCAGAGGCTTGAGGTTAAAAAAGAAGCTCAAACCAAGAAATAAAACTCTTCCTTCTGAAAGGCAAAGCAAACAGGAAAAATCCCTACCCAGAATCATACAGTTTCAATGAAATATCTTTGAAAACATTCATGTTTATAGGTAATCTAGAGATGGAAGAGCAGAAGAAAGTCAAGGGTGGAAAAATTTTTGTAAGAACAACCTTAAAACCTGGAAAATGGAAAAAACATCAACATAACCAAAAAGTGGGCAGTTTTCCCTGCAGACACAGGACAGTTTCCCTGAGATTTCTATATTCTCTGTTCCCCCAACATTCCACTATCAATACCTCCAAACCTACTGAGTCCATGCTGCAGGATGGTAAGTTCCATGAGGGAATGATTATATTTATCTTATTTTATAGTTTCACCAATACTTGTCACGATGTCTGCCAAATAGTAGCTGAACAATTATAGATTGATGGATAAAGTGTAATGTTTAAGAACCAAAAACTTATTATCTCTGGATATATCATGAAATACTCTTAAACATTGTTGTCACTCTCATTTTTCCTCGTTACCCTAACCTAACAGTAATTTAAAAGTAAAAATGCTAAAAGACTTTAACATGTCCATATGAAACATAAAGTAGATGTCAGCATTCACAAGTGTTATTCCAAATTTCCCATAGGTGATTAAATTTCGATCTATATTCATTCCTACATATTCTAACTTTTCTAATGACTGTTGGTGACGTATTCAATATAGTTCAGCTAATTTCAGTTCCTTAGTTAATTTCACTCAGCAATTTTACTAAATTGATGCCAACCCTGATCTCCATCTCATATCTTTAACTTTGAATTGCTATAAATTAAAGGTAATACCATATAAGCTTAATAAGGAATAAGCTATTCCTTATTCCCTTCATATCAATCACCTTTAAATTATATCCATTGACAGTCAGACTAATTCTATACTCCATTAAAGGGCTAATGTAGAATAAATGAGAAATTTTTACCTGTAGATCTAGAATCTTCAAGTAGCACCATCCTAGATTTGTCCATTCTAAGGCTTTATGGTTTAGTGATTCCTAAATATTCTTATATTTTCCCCCCTGGATGTCCTCCTAAAGAAGACTTTTAAGAATTCTGAAATCTCCTCACTCCCACAAGAAATGGAAAGGCTACATAATAGAGGCGGAGCAAAGCAAAAGAGGGAAGTCATTGAAAGAGCTTAGGTTTCCTTCATACTAATGTTTTCTTCAATATGGGATATGAAACAACCAAAAGAAATTGAGAAATATTCTCCACAGATTTACAGAGAATAAGGGGAAATGTTAGCTCAGATGCTGCTGTTGTTGAATTGAATGCTTTCAATGTCTGCACTTTGTTTTGGTCTAATGAATGAGACACACGAAAAATTAGTAATTGTTATACAATTAATTGGGAGCTCTGGTGGCGTAGGGCCTAAGGCATTTGACTCTAACCAGAAGACTGGTGGTTCAAACCCACCAGTCACTCCTCAGAAGGAAGACTGGGCAATCTATTTCTGTAGAGATACCACTTCTGAAACCCAAGGAGGAGTCACTACGAGTCGAATCAACTAGAAGGCGGTGAGTTTTTCAGTTTAGCATCATACTTAATCTTGAAAGACTGCATGCTTGCCCCTTAATGTCAGGAACAAGACAAGAATGTCCATTCTCACCAATTCTATTCAACACTGTGTTGGAGATTTTACCCAGATCCATCAGCCAAGAAAAAGAAACACAAGCAGTTCCTAGGTTACAAAGGATGACTTAAGGACAACTCATACCCGCCTTTTAATGTTATGTAAATTTACCCTCCCTTTGAAAATACTGAACCAACCCTCACTTGCAACAAACTCTTCATCACAATCACCTTCACTTGCTGCACATGCAACTTTTAAATCATTGAAAAGACTTCAAATCTTTTCTTGAGCTAAAGTAAGACTAACTAATAACTGTATGCTCCTATTCCTTCTTATCCAAAAATTACACACTTAGGAAAGGATCTCTCGTTCATATGTCAGGACTGCCTTAAAAGACATCCTATTTAAAAGGAAGATGTGATTTTTTTTTTTTTTTAATAAATGATATGATCATCTATGGAGAAAATCTGATGGAATCTAAAAAAATCTACTAGAACTAATGATTGAGAATAGCAAGCTTTCAGAAGACAAGATCAACATGAAATATCAAGTAGCATAGTGGCTAAAGGCACTTGACCGCTAACCAGAAGGCTGGTGGTTCAAATCCACCAGCCACTCCTCGGAAGGAAGATGGGGCAATCTACTTCCGTAGTGATACTGCCTCGGAAACCCAAGGAGGGGTTGCTATGAGTCGGGTCAAACTCGACGGCACATAACAACAACAACAAACAATTAAAATTTTAAATTTTTTTAAAACTTCTATTTAGTATCAAGATTGTATATGACATTTATGTGTTTCAAAATCTGTGAATGTCTTGTGGTGGTGGTGGTGTTTGCCATTGAGTCGGACCCGACTCATAACAACCCCTCCTTGGATATCAGAGGTGGTATCACAACGGAAGTAGATTGGCCAACTTTCCTTCCGAAGAGTGCCTGGTGGCTTTGAACCACCAGGCTTCTGGTTAGCAGTCAAATGCTTTAGAATTCATAACTATGCATTATGAAGTACAAAATATTGCTGAGATAAATTAAAGAAGATATACATAAATGGAGAGATGTACTGTGTTCATGGCTTGGAAGACAACATTGTTAAGATGTTAAGTTGATGTATAAATTCAATGCAACCCAAATCAGTATCACAGCAGGTCTTTTTATAGTAAGAATTAAGAAACTGATTTAATCTGGTTAAAAATGTACCTGGAAAACAAAGCACCTAGAATAGCCAAAACAAATGTGAAAAAAAATGAACAAATTGGAGGACTAAAACTACCCTAAAACCACCAAAAAACCAAACTCACTGCTGTCAAGTTGGATCCAACTCATAGCAACCCCTCCTTAGGTTTCCATGGTGATATCACTACGGAAGTAGATTGCCCAATCTTCCTTCCGAAGAGTGGCTGGTGGGTTTGAACCAACAGCCTTCTGGTTAGCAGTCAGATGCCTTAGGCACTATGCCGCCAGAGCTCCCCCAAACTACCTTAGTCCAGACTAATTATAAAGCTACAGAAATCAAGACAGTGCAGTATTAGAATAAAATACATATATAGATGAATGAAGCAGTATAGAGAATCCAGAAATGGACTGACACATATATGACCACTAATTTTTGACAAAGAATAATCTTTTTGAGAAACAAAGCAGCAACAATTGGATATCCATGTGCAGTAAGATGAATTTCACTTTTCACACTATACAAAAATATTAATTCAAAATGAATCACAGATATAAATCTACAACCTAAAACTATAAAAAATCTAGAAGACAGCACAGGAGAAATTTTTGTGATTTTAGGTTCCACAAGAGAAAGATGGTGTAATATGCTTCCATAAAGATTTACAGTGTTGGAACCCCAATTGGGGTCTCTATGAATCAGAATCAACTCAATAGCAGTGAGGTTTTTCAGTTTAAGGTTAGACAAAGATTTCCTAAAAATGATACCAAAAATGTGAATCATAACGTAACATTTTGATAAATTGTGCTTCATCAAAATTAGAAAAGTTCTGCTCTTCAAAAATCACTTTTAAATGATGATCAACTTCTGCTGCTTGTGCATTTTGGGTGGTGCTTTATTTTTATGATATTTATGCCATATTGATATTTATAAATATTTATAAATCAGGTCCCTAGGTTTGCCCCTATTTTATCTTTGATGAACTTTTGAGTTTTACATGTAGGTCTTTGATCCATCTTGAGTTAGTTTTTGTGTATGGTGTGAGATATGGATCTTACTTCATTTTTCTGCAAATGAATATCCAATTTTGCCAGTACGATTTGTTAAAGAGGCTGTCTCTCCCCCCATTTAATGGGTTTCAGCTGTTTGTCAAAAATTTGCTATCCATAGATGGATGGGTCTATTTCTGGATTCTCAATTCTGTTGCACTGGTCTATTTGTCTATCATTGTACCAGTACCATGTTCTTTTAACTATTGTGGCTGTATCTTAAAAATAAAAAAGTCAAACCAAACTCACTGCTGTTGAGTTGATTGTGACTTATAGTGACCCTTCCTTGGGTTTTCGAGGCGGTATCTCTACGGAGTAGATTGCCCAATCTTCCTTCCAAGGAGTGGCTGGTGGGTTTAAACCACCAGCCTTCTTGTTAGAAGTCACGTGTGTCTGTATAGGAGTGTGAAACCTCCTAGTTTGTTTTTCTTCTTTAACAATGCTTTGCTTATCTGAAGTCTCTTTCCTTTTGATATAAATAAAGTCAGTAATTGATTTTTCCATGTCCTTAAAGAATGTTGATGGAATTTGGATTGGAATTGCATTGAATACATAGATTGCTTTGGGGAGTATTGACATTTTCACAATATTCAGTCTTCCTATCCATGAACATGGCATGTTCTTCCATTTATACAGGTCTCCTATAGTTTCTTGTAGCAGTGTTTTGTAGTTTTTTTTGTATAGGTCTTTTATGTCCCTGGTAAGATTTATTCTAAGTATTTTATCTATACCTATTGTGAATGGTGTTGTTTTCCTTATTTCCTTTTCAAATGTCTCTTTATTGATGTAGAGGAATCCAGCTGATTTTTTTTTATGTTGATCCTGTACCCTGCCACTTTGCTGAATCTTTCTACTAGTTCCAGTAATTTTCTTGCTGAGTGTCTCGGGTTTTCCACGTATAGGATATGTCATCTGCAAATAGAGATAGCTTTACTTCTTCTTTGCCAATTTGGATGCCTTGTATTTCTCTTTCTTGCCTTATTACCCTGACCAGGAATTCCAATGCAATGTTGAATAGAAGTGGTGATAGAGGGCATCCTTGTCTGGTTTCCGTTTGCAAGGGGAATGTTTGCACAAGCAGCAGAAGAGAAACTAGATGACTAGGACCTTCTGAAAATTAAATTCTTATGTACATTGAAAGACTTCTTCAAAAGAATAAAAAGAGAACCTACAGACTGTGAAAAAATATTTGGCTACAACATATCCAACAAGGGACTTATGTCTAACATTTATAAAAAAACCTCCAACACCTCAACATCAAAAACACAGAGTCCAATTCAAAAATGGGCAAAGGACATGAACAAATACTTCACTAAAGAAGATACACAGGTGGCCAACAAAGACATGAGGAAATGCTCATGATCATTAGCCATTACAGAGATGCTAATCAAAACAACAATAAGATATCACCTCACATCAGCAATATCAGTGTTCATCGAGACAGGAAACAACAAATGCTGTTGAATATGTGGAGAGAATGGAATCTTATACACTGCTGGTGGGACCATAAAATGGTACAGCCACTGTGGAAAATGGTATGGCATTTCCTTTAAAAGTTAGAAACAGAAATGCCATTTGCTCCAGCAATCCCACTACTATGAATATATCCTAAAGAGATGAGCTCCAGGACACAAATACATATAGTCACACCCATGTTCAGCACTATTCACTATAGCAAAGAGATGGAAACAAGCTAAGTGCCCATCAACAGATGAATGGAAAACCAAACTGTGGTACATATACACAATGGACTACTGTACAACATAAAAGAATAATGAAGAATTTGCAAATCATCTCATAATGTGGATGAACTTGGAGGACATTATGCTGAGTGAAATAAGTCAATCATAGAAGGACAAATATTGTCTGGGTCCGTTATTATAAAAAGTCAAGAAAAGGCTTACCCAGGGAAGGAAATTTACTTTGTTGATTACCAGGGGTGGGAGGGAAAGGAAGGAAAATTACTGACTAGTTAAGAGTCATATGTAGATTTGGGTGAAGGAAAAGGCAGTATAGCAAAAGTGCATGACCAACATAATAACAATAGGGAAAAGGAGGACATAGAAGGTGCACAGAAGGTATGGACAGCAGAGGCAAATACTATTACATACAAAATACTGCATTATCAGTAACAACAAACACTAGTCTATAGGTGGACACACCAGCAGACAGGTGTGGGTAGTTGAATGGGAATATACCAATGACTGGCTGATGGTATTCCAACATGTGCATTTGTGCTACAAAAATATCCATACACATTATAGAACTAACAGGGGCCATGTTTGGAGTAGCTTCTTAGCCACAACCAAGCATCTTGAGGGAGTGAGTCACCAGGCCTGCAGGCTCAGGACTATGGTTTTAGGGGACATCAAGCTCAATTGGCACAAAATAGTACATAAAAATATTGTTCTACATTCTATGTTAGCGAGTAGCAACTGGGGTCTTAAAAGCTTTTGGGGTGACCATTAAAGATGCAACTATTGGTGTCTCCTCATCTGGAGCAAAAGAGAGTGAAGAAAATCAAAGATATATGGAAACAATTAGTCTAAGGGACTAATGGACCATGGGGAAACTCAGCCATCATGATCCTGAGACCAGAAGAACAGGATGGTGCCTGGCTACCAATACCAACCACTCAGAATGGGATCAGAATTGGAGATTCTGGATAGAGTATGAGGAAAAATGTGGAACAAAATTCAAAAACACAAAAATTACCAGAATTAGTGGTCAGATAGAGAATGGTGGAATCTCCAAGACTATGGCCCTGGGTTATCCCTTGGGCCTGGAATTGGACTTACATTCATTAGCTCTCAGCCAAACAATACAAAGGCCTGTGAGCAGAACACCTACCCCAGAGAAACGCACCCATTAGAACAATCAACCCTGAGAGATCAGAAGGGCAGAATTTGCATAGGAGAAAAGCTAGACTGACAAGAAGAAGAAGAAAAAAAACATGGTTAACATAACTTATGTAATTGGTTTATTGAATTCTACATGTGAAAAATGTTGAATTTGCAAATGTTGTATTCTATGTATTTTCACAATGATAAGTTTTTAAAAGTCACTGCTAAGAGAATGTAAAGATAAGCCACAGATTGACAGAAATTATTCACAAATTATATATCTGATAAAGGACTTGTGGCAAATTAAATCCACAGTGGAATACTACTTACTACATACCGATCACCCACTGCCATAAAGTTGATCTGACCCATAGCAACACTGTAGGGTTTCCAAGGCTGTAAATCTTTATGGAAGCAGACTGCTTCATTTTTCTCCCTCAGAATAACTGTAGGATTTAAACCACTGACCTTTTGGTTAGCAGCTGAATGCTTTAACCACTATACCACCAGAGCTCCTACATACCTACTATTGTTGTTGTTGTTATGTGCCATTGAGTTGGGCCCGACTCATAGCGACTCCTCCTTGAGTTTCTGAGGCGGTATAACTACAGAAGTAGGATTGCCCAACCTTCCTTCCGAGGAGTGGCTGGTGGGTTTGAACCACCAGTCTTCTGGTTAGCAGTCAAGTGCCTTTAGGCACTATGCTACCAGATCTCCTACATACCTATTAGAATGTGTAAAATTGAAAAGACTGAGTTCTGGTAAGATGGTGGAATAGGCAGACAAACTACACAGACCCTCTTCAACAAAGAAAAGGGGAACCAATTAACACAGATACAGAAAATAATTCTGAAGCCCTGAGCTTTGAAAAGAAGGATATTGAAATAGACTAAACTACAATTAGCAGCAGAACCTTCATGAAAACACCAAAAGTGGAGACATTCAGAGCTGCGGTCTGTCAGCAACCCTGATGGCTCCAGACAGCTTAAGACGGCCTAAGAATTAACCTAAAAATCAACCCTGCTAGCCAGGGGCTGCATAGAGGACTACACTGGTGGCTGGTGAATAAAAGGGGAAGCAGCAAAGAGGGAGACAGGCTAAGCTGTGGACTTTTGACTGTCCAGAGGGTGCAGCCATTTATTCCAGGCACCTAAGAATAGGTTCTACTTGCTGGGGACCACAAGGACATTCTGGACACAAATGACTGGAAAGGTGTGATATTCCCTGTGTTACTCTCATAACCCACACTCTTGGTGAACAGAGGTGCGGCCATCCCCCACTCCCACCCACCTTCAGGGCCAGCAGGACTTCCACCCCAGTCTGTGTGCTCTGACAGAGCCTGGGTGCCCTGCCCTGCCCTGATTTTTCTTTTTTTTTTAGTTAGTTTTTGTTTTTAAAAATTATTATTTTCTTTTTCTTTCTGTCCTTTTTATTCTTTATTCTTCCCTTCCCACGTTCTAGTGTTTGGTTTTTTCTCCCTTTCCTGTTCCTGGTTCCCATTTGTGTGTGTGTGTGTGTGTGATTTTCCCCATTCCTTGGTTTGTTTTTTTTTTTCACATTTTCCCCATTTTTTTTTTTTTTTTCATTATTCTCCCACTCTACCTCTTTTCTCTTACTGCTCTCTCCCCAGATATGGCAGAGGTTTTGTCCTCCCTTTTTTCTATGCTCATTTCTTTGTTGTCATTGTTCTTAGGTGCCATCTAGTCATCTCTGAATCATAGGGAAGAGAAGGTCTTCCCCTTCTTCATTGACCCTCCACTTTACCAAGCATGATATCCTTCTCCAGGGAATGGTTCATTCTGACAACATGATGAAAGTAGGTGAGATGAAGTCTGGCCATTCTTGCCTCCAAGGAGCATTTTCACTGCACTTCCTCCAGGATAGATTTGTTAGTCCTTTTAGCAGACCATGGTATTCTTAGCATTCTTCTCCAACATCACAACACAAAAGCATTGACTCTTCTTCATTCTTCCTTATTCATTGTCCAGATCTCACGTGCATATGAGGTGATTGAAAATACCAGGGCTTGGGTTAGGTGCACCTTAGTCTTCAAGGACACATCTTCACTCTTCATCACTTGAAACAGGTCTTGTGCAGCAGATTTGCCCAATGCAATACATCTTTTGATGTCTTGATTGCTGCTTCCATTGATGTAGATTGTAGAACCAAGTAATATGAAATCCTTGACAACTTCAATCTTTTCTCCATTCACCATGAAGATGTTTATTGAACCAGTTGTAAGGATTTTTGTTTTCTTTATATCAAGGTGTAATCCATACTGCAGACTATAGTCTTTAATCTTCATCAGTAAGTGCTTCAAGTCATTCTCACTTTCAGCAAGTAAAGTTGTGTCATCTGTGTATTTGCAGATTGTTAATGAATTTTCCTCCAATCCTGATGCCACATTCTTCTTCATATAGTCCAGCTTGTCATATTATTTGCCCAGCATACAAATTGAATAAGTATGGTGAAAGGATACAACCTTCACGCACTTCCTTCTTGATTTTGAACCATGCAGTATCCCCTTGTTCTGTTTGAACAACAGCCTCCTGATCTATCAGGTTCCTCATGAGTAAAATCAAGTGTTCTGGAATTCCCATTCTTCTCACTGTTATCCACAATTTGCTATAATCCACACAATCAAATTCCTTTGCCTAGTCAGTACTAGATCCATCTCACATCAGCAATGATATCCCTCATTCCACATCCTCTTCTGAATCCAGCTTGCATTTCTGGAAGCTCTCTGTCATTATACTGCTGCAACTGTTTTTTAATTATCTTCAGTAAGATTTTACTTGCATGTGATATTAACAATATTGTGATAGTTGAAGATGTGTCAACTTGGCTGGACTTCACTTGTGAGTGGTGGTTCCCATGATGGATCACATGACTGCGTCCTAAGCGGCCGGTCAGTCTAGGGGGAGTTTCCCCAGGGGTGTGGCCTACCTGTAACACTATCCCAGGAACAAGCTGGAAAAACTGCATTCCAGATATA
>NW_006921627.1:12956496-12961209 GCF_000298275.1 Orycteropus afer afer
TACTCTCCACTCAAGGAGCTCTGGTAGCATAGTGGCTAAGACACTTGCCTGCTAACCAGACGGCTGGCGGTTCAAACCCACCAGCCGCTCCTTGGAAGGAAGGTTGGGCAATCCTACTTCCATAATGATATTGCCTTGGAAACCCAAGGAGGGGTCGCTATGAGTTGGGTTTGACTCGACGGCACATAACAACAACAACTCTCCACTCAAGGGCAAGTTTCAGAGTCTCTTCTGACATCCATTTTTGTCCTTTCTTCCTTTCTTGTAATGACCTCTTGCTTTCTTTATGGATGATGTTCTTGATATTACCTCACAATTCCTCTGGTTTTTGGTCAGTGGACAATGTGTCAAATCTATTCTTTAAATAGTCCCTAAATTCAGGAGGGATATTATCAAAGTCATATTTTGGCTCTTGTAAACTTGTTTTAATTGTCTTCAACTTTAACCTGAACGTGCATATGAGCATTTGATGGTCTGTTCCACAATCAGCTCTGGCCTTGTTTTGACCAAAAATATTGAACTTCTCTATCACCTCTTGCTATAGATGTAGTCAATCTGATTCCTGTGTATTCCATCTGGTGATGTCCATGTGTATAGACTTTGCTCATGTTGCTGAAAAAACGTATTTGCAATGAATAAGTTGTTGGTCTTACAAAATTCCATCATGCGATCTCCAGCGTTATTTCTATCACCAAGGATATGTTTTGCAACTATGGTAATTTGTCTTTGCTTCCAACTTTTGCTTTCCAGTCACTATTGATAATCACACATCTTGATTGCATGTTCAATCAATTTCAGTTTGCAGAAGTTGGTAGAAATCTTCAATGTCCTCATCTTCGGCTTTGGTGGTTAGTGCATAAATTTGAATAATAGTAGTATTAACTGGTCTTCCTTATAGATGTGTGGATATTAGCCTATCACTGACAGCATTTTACTTCAAGACAGATCTTGAAACAGTCTTTGTGATGATGAATGTCACACCATTCCTCTCCAATATGTCATTCCTGCATAGTGGATCATATGGTTGTCTGATTCAAAATGGCCAATACCAGTCCATTTCAGCTCACTAATGCCTAGGATAACTATCTTTATGTGTTCCATTTCATTTTTGACAACTTCTAATTTTCCTAGATTCATACTTCATACATTCCATGTTCCAATTATTAATGGATGTTTGTATCTGTTTCTGCTCATTTTGAGTTGTGCCAAATCAGCCAATGGAGGTCCTGAAAGCTTTACTGTATCTATATTGTTAAGGTTGTCTCTACTCTGAGGAGTCAGCTCTTCCCCAGTGAAATTTTGAGTGCCTTCTGACCTGATAGGCTCATCTTCTGGCACTATGTCAGCAAAACACAAGCCACCACATGATGACAAGGTGACAGACAAGTTTGTCTCCTTTAGCTGTTCCTAACTCCTTTGCAACTGCCTACATCAAGCCCTGGCCTTAACATTTAAAGTACTTCTTTAAATATTTTCTCTCATATATTACCTTTCCTCTTTTTAAAAAAAAATTTTTTTTCTCTTCTTGGTGATTGTTCCTGTGTGTTCATGGGGTGTATTTTTTGTCACTTTGCTTTTACTTTTTTGTTGGTCTTTCAATTGTTGTTTTTGTCTGAGTGGGAGATAGCAATCTTGCCCACATGATGCAACTACACCCATGCCTCCTGAAGCTCCACTTACTGAGAGCCACCACTTCCTTCACTGTTTTGGTTACCTCATGCCACTCTGACAAGAGTATACCACAAGTGAGATGGATTGAAGATACAGGAGTTTATTCTCTTACAATTTGGAGGTTTTAAGTCTGAATTCAAGGTGCCAGGCTCTAAGGGCTGTATGAAAGCCCCTTGATGTTGGGCTTCAGTTCTGCCTCTTGCTCCTGGCCCACTGAAGCTAGAGGCATCTCTTCACTCAGGCAGCTACTGGCTGCTGAGGCTAACAAGCCCAAGGTGGACAAATAAAATGACACAGTCCCGATGTTACTAAACAACACAGCAGGCCATTGACTCAAGTCCAATGAAAATCTCAGAATCAGCAGAGCATGGAAAGTTCCTGAACAATGACTTGGCTACATGCCGGGTTCAAGTGTGCCATAAGCTACAGACCATCCCCCAAGGCTTCTCCTTATATACAGGAAGCAAACCACATCCCTAAGGCAGCTACTCAGCTGCTCACAGTAAATTCCACCATGGAATGATTGCCAGGCTCATCATGGGGAATACTACGTCCAGCTGTCCAGCCACTCAACCAGGCCTAGCCAAGCTGACACACACACTTAACTACCACATCCACCAACTGGCCAATGATTAACAACCACCAAGAAGAGCCTGACTCACCCTTAACTGCTCTTCACAAACAGTTAACAGAGACCTGTGCAGCCACACTCATTCTCTATCACAGCCACCAGGAGACAAGTGGTGAGTTCATAAGGGCTGTCAACTAGCAAATAGAGGAACACAGTACCCTGCTTACTCAGATATGTAAAAAACAAACAAACAAACAAACAAAATTAAAATCTTGGGCAAATCACTCCAACATACAATCACCATTTAAGTATAAATACAACAATGTCACAATGTCTCACAGACAACAGACCATTACAGTCCACACAAAGAAGCAAGATAAAGTGGCAGAAACAAGGGAGCAGGATACAGACTCAGAACACATCCCTGAAGAAGCAGCAGCATTGAAACACCCTGATAAAAAATTCAAAAGAATTATATTTAGGTATCTTCAAAGGACTGAGAGACAGAGCAAGGAAAACAGTGACAAAATTAAGGAAAACACAGACAAAACTCTAGTAAAATTTCAGAAGAAAATACAAGAACAAAATGACAAAATAAATGAAAAATCAGAAATGATACAAAATCTACAGATAAAAATCCAGAAGATTAATACTAAATTTTCAGAAATAGATAACACATTAAAAGGGCAAAGGAGTAGAATTGAATCAATGAAGACAGAACTAATGAGATTGAGACAAATGCCTGAATACTTCCTTGGAAAGGGATCAATCAGAAAAAAGATCAAAACAAAGTGAAGAAAGCCTAAGATTTATGTGGGATACCATCAAAAGGAATAACCTATGTGTAATAGAAATTCCAGAACAGGAAGAGAAAAAGAAAACCACTGAGATAATTGTCCAAGATTTGTTGGAAGAGAACTTCCCTGATATGATGAAAGATGAGAATATATCATTCAGGAAGTCCAATGAACCCCAAACAGGATACACCTTAAATGAAAATTATCAGGACATATAATCATCAAACTCACTAAATCAAACCAAAGAAAGAATCCTGAAAGCAGCAAAGGAAAAATGAAAAGTTACCTACAAACGGCAACCAGTAAGACTAAGCTCTGATTTCTCAGCAGAAACCATACAAGGAAGAAGGCAATGGGATAGTATGTATAAAACCCTAAAAGAGAAAAATTTGCAACCAAGAATTACATACCCAGCAACATTCTCTCTCAAATATGATGGTGAAATTAGATTTCCAGATAAGCAGAAATTAAGGGAATTTTTGTTAAAACCAGACCAATCTTATGAGAGATACTAAAGGGAGACCTTTGAACAGAGAAACAATAATAGCAAACAATAACCAACCATTAATACACAAGATGACATAGCCAGAAACCAACACAGCTATGGAAGTACACAAAGTAAAATAAGCTTATAATATTATAAACAGGGAACCAGAGACATCAATTGGCAAATGAGGACTATTACAAACCAAAAAGAGGGAAAAATAGTGTAGTTACAGAACTTCTAAATGGTGAGGAAGTGAAGAGAGTTGTAAGATAGAATGGCCTGTTCTAAACTTGAGGAGAAAATTATACAAAACAGGGTAACCTCAAAGAAAAATGATGAAACTTCACATCACAATAAAAAAGAGGACAAGCACAAATGTTTAGCAAATACTAAAACACAACAACAAAAGGAAATGATAACATGATTCATAAATATTACGAGATTTGTTCGAAGATTTATATTCATAAATGTAATATAATTCATATATATTATATATAAATACAATGAGCTCAGCACAGAAAATTATATGGAACAAAGAAACAAGGAACACCACAAAAAAAACACATAACAAAATGACAACAGCCAATTCATACTTATTGATAATTATACTGAATGTCAGTGGATTAAATACACCACTCAAGAGATGGAGCTGCAGACTGGATAAGAAAACATAACCCATCAATATGCTGTCGACAAGAGACACACCTTAGAGACAAAGATAGACTAAAAATCAAAGGTTGGAAAAAGATACATCAAGAAAATGGCAATCAAAATTAGTGGGAATGACAATATTAATTTGTGATCAAATTGACTTTAAGACAAAAACCACCATATGAGACAAGGAAGGACATTATATAATGATTAAAGGATAAATTGAATAAGAAGATATAACCATAATAAATATTTATGGACCCAATGAAAGATCCCCAAAATACATAAACCAGACTTTAACAGAATTGAAAAGACACATAGATGACTCCACAGTCATAGTGAGAGACTTTAATATACCACTATCAATGAAAGATAGAACTGGAAAGAAACTCAACAAAGATTCAAAAGAACTAAACAATACAATTCTCCATTGACCTAATAGACATCTACAGAACACTTTGCCCAACAACAACACAATATATATTCTTTTCCAGTGCACATGGAACATTCTCCACAATAGATCATATATTATTAAA
>NW_006921627.1:12962051-12962775 GCF_000298275.1 Orycteropus afer afer
GACCCGACTCACAGTGACCTCTCCTTGGGATTCTGAGTGGTATTACTATGGAAGTAGATTGCCCAACCTTCCTTCCAAGGAGTGGCTGATGGGTTTGAACCGCCAGCCTTCTGGTTAGTAGTCAAGTGCCTTAGGCACTGCGCTACCAGAGCTCCCTCCCTCATGAATATAGATGCAAAAATCTTCAACAAATTCCTAGCCAATACAATCCAACAGCATATAAAAATAATAATAATACATTATGACCCAGTGGGGTTCATACCAGGTATGCAAGGATGGTTCAACATTAGAAAAACAATCAACATCATCCACCACATACGTAAAACAAAGGAAAAGAACTACATAATCATATCAAGGCATTTGATAAAATTGAACACCCATTCCTGATCAAAACAATCAGCAAAATAGAAATAGAAGGGACATTCCTCAACATAATAAAGGACGTTATATGCAAAACCAACAGCCAACACTATTCTCAATGGAGAGTCACTGAAACCATTCCTCTTGAGAACAGGAACCCGACAAGTATGCCCTCTGTAACTGCTTCCATTCAACATTGTACTGGAAGTCCTAGCCAGGGCAATAAAGCAAGAAAGGGAAATCAAAGGCATCCAGACTGGTAAGGAAGAAGTCAAGCTATCCCTATTTGCTGATAATATGATCCTATTCCTAGAAAACCCAAGAGACTCAGTCAAAAATCTACTGGAACTAATTGAGAGATTTA
>NW_006921627.1:12963710-12968961 GCF_000298275.1 Orycteropus afer afer
TCGGGGCTGACTCGACGGCACATAACAACAACAACATATGACATGGGAGCTCTGGTGGCATAGTGCCTAAGGCATTTGACTGCTAACCAGAAGGCTGGTGGTTCAAACCCACCAGCTGCTCCTCAGAAAGAAGGTTGGGCAATCTACTTTCATAGTGATACTACCTCGGAAACCCAAGGAGGAGTCACTATGAGTCAGGTCCAACTCAACAGCAGTAGTTTAACATGTGGCATGAATAGACTATGAAGCATAACCCAAAATGCACAAACAGCAGAAGATAAACTAGATGAATGGGACCTTCTAAAAATTAAATTTTTATGTGTTTCAAAAGGCTTCTCCAAAACAGTATAATGAGAACCTACAGATTGGGAAAAAATATTTGGCAATGATGTATCAGACAAGGGACTTATCTCTAGAATTTATAGAAAACTCCAACACTCAACAACTAAAAGACAAATAATCCAATTGAAAAATGGGCAGAAGACGTGAATAGACACTTCAACAAGGAGAGTATTTTGGCGGCCAACAAACATATGAAGAAATGCTTACAATCGTTAGCCATTAGGGAGATGCAAATCAAAACAAAAATGAGATATCATATTGCCCCAGCATTAGTAGCAAAGTTCAACAAGACAGAAAATAACAAATGCTGGCAAGGATGTGGAGATTGGGACTCTCAAACACTGCTGGTGGGACTGTCAAATGATACAACCACTGTGGAAAGCAGTATGGTGATTCCTTAAAAAGTTGGAACTAGAAATACCATTTGACCCGGCAATGCCATTACTACATATATATTCTAAAGAAGTGAGAGCCAGAACAAGAACATATATGCACACCCAAGTTCATTGCAGCACTATTTACAATAGCAAAAAGATGGAAACAACCTAGGTGCCCATCAACAGAAGAATGGATAACCAAACTATGGTACATATACACAATGGAATGCTATGCAAACCTAAAGAATAACGTAGAGTATGCAAAACACCACATAACATGGATGAACTTGGAGGCATTATGCTGAGTGAAATTAGTCAAATAAGGACAAATATTGTATTAGTCTGTTATTGTAAAAAGTCAAGGAAAGGTTTCTCTATGGAAGGAAATTTTCTTTGTTGATTACCGAGGGTGGGAGGGGAAGAAAGGGGTGGGAACACTGTTAGATAGGTAGAGACAAGTATTTATTTGGGTGAAGAGAAGGGCAATGTACCAAATGTGAGTGATCACCATGGTGGCATTGAGAAAGAGGAAGACATAGAGAGGTGCATGGGAGGTGCAGACAACAAATATAAACCCTTTTGTACATACAGTACTGCATTGTTAGTGAGGCAAACATTGATCTGTGGGTGGATAGATGGGTGGACAGGCTGAACTATTAGGTATGTCTATGTAGGGGGGAGTGTGCCAATGACCACGTATAGGGTTGGCAGACAATGTTTCTACAAGTGTATTTGTATGTTCTATAAGAATTCCCAGGTATGTAGTAGAGCTGAAAAGGGACAAGCTGACAAGGTTGTAGTCAGTTCTTGGCCAAAACAAGCTACCCAGAGGGAGTGAATAGTTGGATCTGTAGGCTTGGGACTATAGTCACAGGGAACATCAAGCTCAATTGGCATAACATACTACATAAAAACATTGTTCCACATCCTACTTTGGTGAGTGGCGACTGGGATCTTAAAAGCTTGCAAGCAGCCATTTAGGTACAATGATGAGTCTCTCCTTGTCCAGAGCAAAGAAGAATTAAGAAAACCAGAGATTCATGGAAACAATTAGTCCAAGTGACTGGTACACCATGTGATCCTCAGCCTATATGATGATGAGACCAGAAGAACTAGATGGTGCCTGGCTACCACTGGCAATGACTCAGAGGGAGATCTATGTAGGAGATCCTGGGTAGAGTGGGAGAACAATGTGGAACAAAACTCAAAATCATTGGGAAAAAAGGAGACCAGTTTTGCTGGTCTCATAGAGCCTGGTGGAACCACTGATATTGTGGCTCCTAGCTGCCCTTCAGGTTTGGAATTGAGCCCACTCTGTGACTTACAGGCAAACAAAAGACAGGCATATGAGCTGAACATTTATGTTAGGTAGATACACTCCACCAGCCACTCCTTGGAAGGAAGGTTGGGCAATCTGCTTCCATAGTGATATTGCCTTGAAAACCCAAGGAGGGGTCGCTATGAGTTGGGTCTGACTCATGGCACATAACAACAACAATAGATACACTCCTTGTACAGATCAATCATGGGAGAATAGAAGGTCTGTATATGCACAGGGAGAAAGCTTGAGGGGCAAGAGTTGGGAGGGAAGGACATGGAAGAGGTAACTATGGGGAGGAAGTGAGAGGGGAGCAGTTGCATTGTAGGAAATTGCAGTCAATGTCATGAGACAAAGTGTATGTGAGCTGCTGTATGGAAAATGATTTTGCTCTATAAACTTTTACCCAAATCACAATAAAAATTAATAATTAAAAAAAAAAAAAAAAAGACTGAGTACACCAGGGAGAAGTAAAATGAAGAGGTTACAATGGAGCACTATGAAACTATTGGGGGATGGGTAATAATATTTATTGTCTTTATTGTGTTGATGGTTTCATGGGTATACACATACACATCACAACTAAGTAAAGTATGCATTTAGGTATATGAGAATCATTGTATATCAATTATACCTTAATAAAGCTGTTTTAAAAATTTTAGTGAGTAATTATTGGTGGAGGATTAAGAAAAAGGAAATTTAGTATCAGCTCCATGTTTCAGACTTATAAGAAAACACGGTTTAAGAAAAGCCCTCCAATTAGAACCAGGTATGGGGACGACTCCACGGCACATAACAACAACAACAACAACAACAACAATGGGGAAATCTGATGCTGTGAAAAATTCAGTGGACCTGGAATCAGCAGGCAATTTGGTAGGAAATCTGTGGTATTTTTACATGGGTTTGAGCATGGGAAGTGGGGGAAGGAAGACGAATAGGAAAGGAGCATGGCACCAGATTTTGGAATTATAGACTTGTTTAGTAAAGTCTTTGCCCCCATATTTCCTCTGTATCCCTTATCTGAATGGAATCATTAGCTCTGTCAGAGTCATGTAATGTTTTCAGAGTGAAATAAGCATCTTTGTCGCTGTGTTGAGCATCTCTACGTATGAACTATAAGTGTGTTGTTATTGTTGCTAGGTTCTGTTGACTTGGTTCTGACTCACAGCAAGACTATGTACGACAGAGCAAAACACTGCCTGGTCCTGCGCCAAACTCACAATCTCTGCTATGTTTCGGTCCGTCTCTGCAGCCACTTTTTACAAATGTTTACCCAAAAAAAAGTCACTGCCTTAGAATATATTCTGACTCACGGCGACCCCCACTGGGTTTCCGAGGCGGTAAATCGTTACGGAAATACACCCCTTTATCTTCTTTCCACGGAGTGGCTGGTGCCCCCAATCTTCTGGTTGACAGTCAAATGCCTTAGGCACTGTACCACCAGAGCTCCCTTTTTACAAGTGTAGAGTATGCTTATATAAATCATAGAACAAACTCATATCTTTACCTTGCTCAATCTTCCTCCACATGACCAAAGTGGGTATCTGTGGTATCTTTCTAATTTCACCAAGATATAGCCCCTTTGTAATGCTGAGCAAACTGGATTCACACTTTTTCTCTGCTAATCACTGAATAAGGAGTTGCATTGTTTAGTCTGCTGCAGCTCATAGATAATGGTCATATACCCCTAAGTGTCTTTTGTAATAGGGTGCCAAGAGTTCTATGCTTTCAAGTTCTTCAACTATTACTTCTTGGTCATCTAGAAAGCTCTTTAACCCTCAGATCTTTTTTTTTTTTTCTTTTTTTCCCCTCAAACGACCCAGAGTGCAGTGTCTTCTAGACGCCTTTATTCTCCTGTCTTTAATTATCTCAATCTTCTCCGTTTCCCTGGATTACTAATGTGCTTCTCCTTAATATTCTAGTGTATGAGATATAAATTTTAGCTACACATTTGCCAACTATTTGCATTGTATATACAAAGTGTGTATGTTGGTATAATATAAAATGTACTTATTATATGTAAATAGTTTATTTCTGCTTGTTGATTAGGAATTGACTTTGATTCCATCATAGTCTGATTGTGTGTGTGTGTGTGTGTCCAATTCTAGTAATTGAACTTCTGCTTTGTGGCAAAATCTTTTTCATGAATCAAATTCCAGTAACTTGTTCTGCATGACTTGCTTATGCCTTATTTCCTGTCTTGTGTCATTGTTCTCTCCAGATCAATGAGTGCTTCAAGACTGGGGCCCTGCCCTCCAACAAATATTTATGGAAACAGAAGCAATACTGTTTTACCACCAGCCAGAGGCAATAATTGCTGCGGCTAAAACCACCTAATATCACAATGCTATGGTCTATTATTAGCTTATAATACCCCCATTTTGATTGTAAATGGTTTTGCTCTATTTACATATTTATATTATGATTTGGATGCAAATTTATAAAGCAGATTTGTTTTACTCTCAACAGCTCATGTACATTTGATTCATGGCCTTGATTACAATCCCCAGACATAAGAAACTCTCTTCCCCTCTCCTTCCTGTGACTACCCCTTCCATGTGTCCTTCTTAACTATGCATTCCTGTCTGTCCAGCTTTCCATCTGTGTGAATGCTGTCCCTCTGATGTTTCATGGCTGATTGAGCTAAGGGGTGTATCTCCCTAGGGTAGGTGGATATGTCTCCCTGGGGTAGGTGTTCTGCTTATAGGTAGGTCTTTCTACTGTTGGGCTGAGAGCCAATCCATGGAAGTGAGTCCATTTCTAGGCTTGAAGGATAACCTGGGTCCATAGTCTCAGGGGTTTCACCAGTCTCTATCTGACCAGTAATTATGGTCATTTTTGCATATTTGAATTTTGTTCCACCTTTTTTTCTCCCACTCTATCCAAGATCTCCAATTTTGATCTTTTTCTGAATGGTTGGTATTGGTAGCCAGACATCATCTAGTTCTTCTGGTCTCAGGGTTGTGAAGGCTGAGGACCTCATGGTCCATCATATCTGTGGACTAATTATTTCCAAATAACTATGCTTTTCTTCATTCTTCTTTGCTCCAGATGAAAGGAGACCAATAATTGCATGTTAGATGGCCATTCAAAAGCTTTTAAGACACCACTTGCTTACTTACTTACCAAAGTAGGATATAGAAGAGTATTTTTGTATTTAATGGGTTTTGGCCCTTTGTCAAAGATCAGCTGTCCATGGATAGATGAGTCT
>NW_006921627.1:12975848-12983204 GCF_000298275.1 Orycteropus afer afer
AGATTATCTTCTGTGTCTGTGTTAATTGGTTTCCCTTTTCTTTGTTGAAGAGGGTCTGTGCAATCCTTCTGCCTAGTCCGCCGTCTTGCCGGAACTTATTTCTGGGTTTTTGATTCTGTTTCATTGGTCTATTTGTCTATCATTGCACCCATACCGCGCTGTTTTGACTACTGTGGCGGTACAGCAGGTTTTGAGATCTGGGAGTGTGAGACCTCCTACTTTGTTGTTCTTCTTCAGCAGTGCTTTGCTTATCTGAGGTCTCTTTCCTTTCCATATGAATTTAGTGATTGTTTTTTCCCATGTCTTTAAAGAATATTGATGGAATCTGGATTGGGATTGCATTGAATGTATAGATTGTTTTAGGTAGTATTGACATTTTCCCAATACTCAGTTTTCCTATCACGAACATGGCATGTTCTTCCATTTATGTAGAACTCTGGTAACTACTTGTAATAATGTTTTGTAGTTTTCTTTGTATAGGTCTTTTGTGTCCCTGGTGGGATTTATTCCGAAGTATTTTATCTTGTTGGTAGCTGTTGTAAATGGTATTCCTTTCCTTATTTCCTTTTCTAAGATCTCTTTATTATGTAGAGGAATCCAACTGATTTTTGCATATTGATGTTGTATCCTGATACTTTTTTGAACATTTCTATTAGTTTCAGTTTTTTTTTTTTTTTTTTTTGCTGAATCTCTTGGGTTTTCTATGTATAGGATCACATCATCTGTGAACAGAGATAGCTTTACTTCTTCTTTGCCAGTTTCGATGCCTTTTATTTCTCTTTCTTTCCTTATTGTTCTGGTTAGGACTTCCAATACAATGTTGAATGGAAGTGGAGATAAAGGGCATCCTTGTCTGGTTCCCATTTGCAACAGGAATGCTTTGAGTCTTTCTCCATTGTCAATAATGTTGGCTGTTGGTTTTACATATATGCCTTTTATGATGTTGAGGATTTTCCCTTCTATTCCTATTTTGCTGAGAGTTTTGAACAGGAATGGGTGTTGGATTTTATCAAACACTTTTTCTGAATCAATTGATATGATCATATGGTTCTTTTGTTTTATTTATGTGATGGATTACATTGATTGTTTTCTGATGTTGAACCATCCTTGCATACCTGACATGAATCCCACTTCGTCATGATGTACTATTTTTTTGATATGTTGTTGGATTCTGTTGGCTAGGTTTTGCTAATGATTTTTGTGTTTATATTCATGAGGGATATTGGTCTGCAGTTTTCCTTTTTAGTGGAGTCTGTACCTGGTTTTGGTATCAGTGTTATGCTAGCTTCATAAAATGAATTTTGGAGTAGTCCATCATTTTCTATGTTCTGAAATAGTTTGAGTAGTATTGTTGTCAGCTTTTCCCTGAAATTTTGATGGACTTCTCCAGTGAAGCCATCTGGGCCAGGACTTTGTGTGTGTGTGTGGGGGGGGGGGGGGGTTAATGACCTGCTCAATTTCTTCTTTTGTTATGGATCTGTTCAAGTATTCTATCTCAGACTGGATTAGTTTAGGTAGGTTTTTGAAATTTCTTCTAGAAATTTGTCCATCTCTTCTACATTCTCAAATCTTTTGGAGTACAGTTTTCATAACACTGTCATTATCTTTTTATATTTCAGTTGGTTCTGTTGTGATGTCACTCTTTTCATTTATTATTAGTGTTATTTGCATCTTCTCTTTCTTTTCCTTTGTTAAATTTGCCAGTGTTTTGTTGATTTTGTTAATCTTTTTGAAGAACTAGCTTCTTGTCTTGTTGATTTTCTCTATTGTTTTGTTTGTTGGTTTGTTTTTGTTTTCTGCTTCATTTATTTCTGTTCTGATCTTTATTGTTTCCTTACTTCTGAATACTGTAGGTTTCTTTTGTTGCTCTTTTTCTAATTGTTGGAGTTTTTGAGTTACTGTGCTGAATTTGATTCTTTCTTATGTTTTGATGTGTGCATTTATTGCTATAAATTGACCTCTGAGTACTGCTTTTACTGTGTCCTAAAGGTTTTGGTAAGTTGTATTTTCATTCTCATTTGTTTCTAGGAATTTTTATTTCATACTTTATTTCTTCTGCTACCCAGTAGTTTTTGAGCAGTATATTATTCAATTTCTACATATTTGATTTTTTTTCCTTGGTCTTTCTATTATTGTTTTCTAATTTTACAGAATTATGATCCAAGAAGATGCTTTGTAGTATTTCAATGTTTTTAAATTTATTGAGGCTTGTTTTGTGACCTAACATATGGTCTATTCTGGAGAACAATCCATGTACACTGGAGAAGAATGTGTATTGTGATTTTTTTTGGGTAGAGTGCTCTATATATGTCTGAGGTTGATAGTGTTGTTGAGTTCTTCTGTATCTTTGTTTTTTCTAGTTATTCTGTCCCCTTTTGAAAGTGGCATGTTAAAGTCTCCTACTACTCTTGTAGAATTGTCTATTTTTCCTTTCAGTTCAGTTAATATTTGCTTTATGTATTTAGGAGCTTTTTCATTGGGTGCATAGATATTTATTATGGTAATCTCTTTTTAGTCAATTGACCCTTTTAACATCATATGGTGTCCATCATTGTCTTTTATGCTGGTTTTCACCTTGAAGTCTATTTTATCAGAAATTAATATCGCCATCCCTGTTTTTTCATGGTTGCCATTAGCTTGATATATTTTTTCCCACCACTTGATTTTTAATTTATTAAATTTTCGTGTCTAAGGTGCGTCTCTTGTAAGCAGCATATCGATAGGTCTTTCTTTCTTATCCAATCTGCCACTCTCTTTCTCTTGACTGGTGCATTTAGTCCATTCACATTCAGTGTGATTAGTGACAGGTGTGAAGTTATTGTTGTCATTCTACTGTGGTTGTTTGTTGTGTTGTTGGTGATTTCTTCATTCCAAATATTCTTTTGTGCTGAGTTCATTTTGTTATCAAGTGTTTTTTCTCTCTTCTTCATTATTGTTGGTTTTGTGCTTACTAAGCTCTTGTCATTTCCTTCTTAGCTTGGTTAGAAAGATTGCTAATTTTCTTTGTGGTTACCCTGAAGTAAATTCTTATCTCCCTAAGTTTGGAACAGTCTGTTCTAGAAAGACCTTGTCCTTTCTTCCTCTACATTTGGAAATTTTGTAATTAAACTTTTATTCCCTCTATTTTCTTTATTGCTCCTGTCATTACAGATTGACTCTGTGTACATTTTCTATGTACATTTTTTGTGAGCATAGTTGGAGCATCTTTTTCTGGTTTTGCTTCTAGGTGGTGGTGTTAAATGTCTTGATTTTAATCTGCTGTTCTCTGTTGTGGGTTCTCTATTGGGAGGATTCCCTTTGGTATTTCTTGTAGGGTTGGTCTAGTTTTCACAAATTCCCTTAATTTCTATTTGTCTAGGAATATCTTGATTTCACCCTCAGATTTGAGGGACAGTTTGGCTGGCTATATAATTCTTGGTTGGCAATTATTTTCCTTCAAGGTTTTGTATATTCCATCCCGTTGCTTTCTTGACTGCATGGCGTCTACTGAGAAATCAGAGCTTGGTGTTATTGGTTGTCCATTATAGGTGACATTTCATTTTTCCTGAGCTGCTCCCAAGATTCTTCCTTTGTTTTTGGTGTTGGAAAGTTTGATTATGATGTGTCTTGGTGACTTTCTCTTGGGGGTCTATCCTGTATGGGGTTTATTGAGCTTCTTGGATGAATATGTTTTCTTATTTCATGATATGGGGAAATTTTTCTGTTAGCAAGCCTAGAAGATCCTGTCTATATAGCTCTGGATTCCTTCCTCAGGGAAATTTCTTTAGCTTGGGCACTTGTTTCTACTATCTTGTCCTTTTTTTTTTTTTTTTTTTTTTTTAATTATTTGATTTGTAGTTGTCTGTTCTTTCCTAGACATTTTGAAGTTGTCTTTATTTGTTAGTTATGTACTGATTTGTTTAAACCTAGTTCTATGTTTTACTGTATCTGGAAATGTGGAGTAGGTATTCTTTTGGTTATTAACTCAGCTGTGCTGGGTTGCTCTCCAGCTTTCTATGTGGTGGTGGAATCAGTGGTGGGGATGTGGGTGCAGGTCTCAATTCATCATGAAAAGGATTTGCTGTTGGGATGAGCAGGTGTTGTCCACTGTCTGTCACTGATCCTGTGGTGTAGGATCTATTGGTGTTACTTGTCTGTCGGGTGAGGTGGTCAAGGTAGTAGCTATGGCTGACTAGTTGAAGGCTAATATGTTCCTCCTATTGGAGGAGGCAGGGGAAAGAAAAAAAAAAGGAGGAAAAAAAGGCAAGGAGAGGAAGAAGAGATAGAACAAAAAAATATAATAAGAAATATGGGAAAATTAAAAAGAATATAAGAAAAAGAAAGAAAACAAAAAAGGGGAAGGGGGGAAGGATGAAGGTTTGGAAAAAATGAACCAAAACAAGGGAAAAATTAAGGGAGGATAAGGTATTTGAGGAGAGGTCCCTCCAGTTATGTTTAGCCAATGGCCCTAGGAACTAGCTGCTGTGGCAAAATCCACTCACTTACTGCAGCATCTGCAGGAGAAAGCCGGGGGGGGGGGGGGAAATTGGCTCAAGAAGTGTTCACCAGGAGAGTGAGACAGAGGGTATTTTCTGTGCTTAGTGTGGTAGCGTAGTGCCTAAGGCACTTGACTGCTAACCAGAAGGCTGGAAGTTCAAACCCACCAGCCGCTCTTTGGAAGGAAGGTTGGGCAATCTACTTCTATAGTGATACTGCCTCAGAAATCCAAGGACAGGTCGCTATGAGTTGGGTCCGACTTGATGGCACATAACAACAAACAACAACAGTGTGAGATAATTCAGTTAGCAATGCAGGCGCAGTGACCCCTGGCTTTATTAGGAGCAGTCTGCCGATGATGGCGCCCAGCCATCTATCAAAGCCCTGCAGTTTAAACACGCCAGCTGCCCCAAGGGACAAAAACTGCCCGCCTCTGCGTGGATCCACAAGTTGCGAAATCCTAGGTCCCAGTTCCACTCTGTGCTAAAACGGATTGCTAATAGTTGGACTTGAGCCCACCGCCCTGTGTCTGATTTGGGGTTTTGTTTATTCAGAGAGAGTTTCTCTTCCCTTTCCCCCACTCCGTTCCAGACTATGTGGCAGTTTAAGCTAAGGGGGTCTTGTTCAGTTTGCCAGCACAATCTTCATCCCCACTTGTGGCCCCAGTTCACCTCAAAAAACTCCCAGTGTGACTATTCTGAGTTTTTAATGCCTGTGGTTTTCGTGATTTTTTTCCCCTTCCTCCTCTACTTCCTTCATGTTTCTAATGACTTCTCTTTAGGTCTGCTGGCTGGGTGGTTTTTTGTTGTTGTTGTTGTTGTTTTCCCAGTGACTTAACTTGTTCCCTTTCACCACCTTTACTGGATCTAATATTTCATATTCTCATTAGCTGTTCATAGCTTTAGTATCATTATTTGCGTCTGCTTTACCTAGTTTCTCAAAATCTCTGTTGATAGAGATACTAAGCACATGGTCTGTTAGCATGACAATATCTTCCTCCGACCTGCTCTGTTGTACTTAAAAACTTTATAAACACTCCTAGCACGTTTATGATCTCCCTGAAAACTCATTTGCTTAGCCCCCCCCATTTTTAAAATTTTCTTTAAGCCAATCAAACACAACAGTATTCTATATACATACCAAATTAGGTTGGTATATCAAGTAAGATGAAAACTGAAAAGTGTTATGGATTTGTAATGAAGAGGTCAATAGTGAAGCTTCAGTGAAGTGATTTTGATTTTTTTTTCTTCTGTGGAATGTTAATAAGTGATATAGTACAGGTTGTAGGAAAGTTAGCTGGAGGACAGAACTGTGGGTCCAGATGAGAGCACAGATCACGATTTAAAATGGTTCTTATTTGCTCATTTGTATCATTTCTCCAGTAGTGATCACAGCCAGAGGAAGCAAACTAGATGAGAAACAGGAGCAGAGCAAAATCTAGCAACGATGTTTCTCTGGGTCACCTACCCAGAACTTCCCCATCATGAATTGTGTAACAATTCATCATTCTTACTGATTTCAGAAGCAATTTCACTGTAATCTTGCCAAGAAAAGGCCTACTTCCCATTCCTTCCATCCTACTTTTTTTTTTTTCCCCCCACAAGACTACTTTCTAAAGGATTTCTTTCAAAAAACCAAACTCACTGCCATCATGTGGATTCTGACTCATAGCAATCCCCACTGGGTTTCCAAGGCTGTAAATCATTACAAAAGCACACTGCCTCTTCTTTCTTCTGTGGAGCAGCTGGTGGGTTGGAACCACCAACCTTTTGGTTAGCAGCAAACTGTCTCAACCACTGCACCACCAGAGCTCCTTCAAAAGATTTCTAGCCTCCTTTCTGTTCCAACAGAAATGTTGTAGATGACAAGTTCTTCTATACTCTTAACTGGCTACTGTAATTTCCAGAAGCAGAAGTGAAAAATTGGGATGAAAGAAAACTCAGGTGTCAATGCTTTCAGGAAGAGGAATAATAGTTGTTTTTCTTTTTTTTTTAATTAATATTTTATTTATTTATTTTTATTTTTGCACTGTTCCCTCCCCACCCATACACCACCATCACCCTTAGTAATCAACAAAGAAAGTTTCCTTCCATATATAAACCTTTGGTTGAATGAACTAATACAATGTAATAATAGGTGTTTTGTAAGGAATTGCAAGAAGTTGAACTTGTATTGACATAGAAATTAAAGAGAGGGAAAACAATTCTCACTTAATCTACCATCAAACAAGTGAGGGAACAAAAATAGCAACCTGGAGTAGATGAAAGTCCTTCTATAGGTCTTCTGTCCTCAGTCTCCTATAGTGGCCACACATGTGTATACAGCACTGATGGAGTCATCCATTAGAAAGAAAGGGTTTGTTGATTCACCCAGTACTTTTTTTTTTTTTTTTAAACTTTTTGGAGAAGTCAATGGAATCATCATAAATTTGACTCTAACTTCTAGATTTGTTAGGTTGAACTTATAAAGAGGAGGAAAGAGAAACAGAGAGTCCTGCTATTTTGCTACAGTACTTTAAGGACCATTCAAGTTATTTGCATGTTAAGAAAGTATCTTTTAAATCTACAATTTGAGACTCCATAACATTCTAAATCCTAGTTCCCAGTGTGTGATTAACACTATGTTTTAGAATCTTTTCTTTTTGCTTTCAATTTACAAAAAAAAAAAAAAATGTTCCTGCAGATTCTTACCTTTTCTCTTATTTCATTCACTTAATAAAATTCTGTCATACATAAGATAGCCATGAGTTTGAGCTGACTACATGGCAACTAAAAACAACAGAAAGTTGCAAAATCAAACATGACTTTTAGCATCTTGTCACTTTTTTCAAAAGCATTTTCTATAATGTATTTTATTTCTACATAAAAATAAATTTGCAGA
>NW_006921627.1:12994825-13002341 GCF_000298275.1 Orycteropus afer afer
CAATCTACTTCCATAGTAATACTGCCTCGGAAACCCAAGGAGGGCTCGCTATGAGTTGGGGCCAGCTCGATGGTACATAGCAACAACAATCATCTGCATTAAATGAATTTTGAAATACATATCAAATCTTATATTTTAATATTTAAGGGTAAAATAGCAATTTGAGCTAGGGAAAACTCTACCTGAGTTGGGAAATATTATTGGGAAAATATCTAATGAGCTGATTCAGAGCTAAAAATGCAAACATTATGTCAACGTAGTGATAACATATGAGATAATTAAAAAAAAATAAAAACAGTTGCTGTCAAGTCGATTCTGACTCACGGCAACCCCATATGAATCAGGGTAGAACTTCACTCTTTATTGAGATAGAGCACCAGGCATTTTTTCTGCAGTGACACTGATGATTGGATTCAAACCATCAATTGTTTCAGTTAGTAACCAAGTAAACCATTTGCACCACCCAGGGACCTCATGAACTCATTCCATTAATAAAATAACGGAGATTTCTTTAGCAAACAAGTAGCTAAACTCAGTGAAATTCTCAGAGAAGGCAAGGAAAACCAGAGTTGTAAAGAAGTCAAGAGTTTGGAATGAAATCTAAGGGAAGGTAGGACTCTGTCATGAAGGTCCATAGGGAGTACAGCAAGGGATAAAAAATATCAATAGACATTTATAGAGTGAAACTGAGAATTAAATAAAATAAAATAAACCTATGTTTTGGCAAAATACTTCACAGGGTAAAACTAGCAACTACTTCATATGTCAGCAATTTTTATGAGTCTGGTACGTAGTATTCCAAAACTCACTGTAATCACATTAATTCCAACTCATAATGACCCCATAGGACAGAGTAGAACTGCCCTACAGCCTCCAAGGCTGTAAATCTTTATGGAAGCAGACTGTCTCATTTTTCTCCCATGGAGTGGCTGGTGGGTTTGAACCTTGTGGATAATAGCTGAATGCCTTAACCTCTGCACCACCAGAATTCCTGTATCCAAGTATGCTGCCTATGTTTCCAAATGTGCTATATTGTACAAGAAGGCAGGATTATCAGTATGAATAGGCTTCTGAATAGGATATCCAAGAGTGAAAACGGTCATTACAGAAGTCTGTTAACTTCTTACAGCATCGTAAGGTCTAGAAAAGGGAGATCAATATTGGAGAATGAGAGCTTTTCTGCAAAAATTAAGAAAAAGTCTCTTAAAAAGTTAGAGATGGAAAATGAGGAAGGAAAACATTCTCAGGAGCAAAGAGGAAGAGTGTATACTGACTTCTGACATATAAAAGAAGAAAGGGAAGGAAACAAAATCTTTTGTGAAGGTCAAGGCAACCCTGTCTATTAACAATCACTGAGCACCCATTCTTCAATCAGGTGACGTGTTTTACATTTTCAGGCAACGTGCCTCATTTAATTTTTCTAGTTACCTTGTGTTTGTGAAATAGGTGATAATTTCTGCATTTTGCAGATAAGCACTGAGGCTCAAATAAGGATGACCTGCTAAGCACTGCATTTTATTGCAGAAAAAAGGACATGGGGGCAGCATCCTCTGACCTCCTATAACTTCACCAAGAGGAGAGAGAAGGATCAACACGAAAGCCCAAAGACAATTCTTATGAGGCCAAACTTGCTGCCACGCTCCTACTTTTTTTTTTTTTTTTTTACCAACTCTGACAATAACAATCCCTCCTATGATGCTCAATAGGAGCTCTGGTAGCATAGTGCCTAAGGCACTTGACTGCTAACCAGAAGGCTGGTGTTTCAAACCCACCAGCCACTCCTTGGAAGGAAGGTTGGGCAATCTACTTCCATAGTGATACTGCCTCGGAAACCCAAGGAGGGGTCGCTATGAGTTGGGGCCAACTCGATGGCACATAACAACAACAACAACAATATGATGCTCAATACTCCTGCTGGGTCCAATATCTCATTGCAATGGCCATGCAGAACTTACAGACAATACTCAATTACGGGGTTTATTAGGGAAGGAACAGGTTATAATTCAGGTTCAGGAAAGTGCTTAATTCTTCCATCAGGACAGCCTCCTTTAACCATGCCCTCAGACATGTCTCTCTTTGGCCCTTGGTCTCTTGGCCTGGCTTTTGCTCTTCTACAGCCAGTGTTACAAAGCTCTTTTAGCTCTGCTGATAGGTGCACCTAGATGCACTCCATTCTGCCAGCAAGCTTCCTGCCCAAAGGCACTCAGCTTTCTTGCTCCATAGGCTGGCAAGCCCACTGCTCTGTCTTGAAACTCTTGTTCCCACTGCCACCTTTCTCTGCTGACTCTCAGCCAAGAAGATCCAATGCAGGGTTCTTGGGTTCAAGGACACACTCCACTCCACCTCTGGCTCTACTTTCTTGATGGCAGTGAGATCCCCCTTCTGCCTCTAAATAAAAACCAAACCTTCTGCCATCAAGTTGATTCCCACTCATAGAGACCCACATTGGGTTTCCAAGGCTGTGAATCTTTACAGAAGTAGATTAACTCTGGTGGAATAGTGCCTAAGGCATTTGACTGCTAACCAGACAGTTGGCAGTGAAAACCCACCAGCCATTCTGCAGAAGGAAGATTGGGCAATCTACTTCTGTAAAGATTTACCTCCTCAGAAACATAAAGGGGGTCACTGTGTATCAGAATTGACTTGATGGAAGTGAGTTTAGGTTGTTGTTTTTTTTTTTTTTTGGTCCTCCCATGTAGCAGCTGGTGGGTTTGAACCACTGATCTTCTGATTAGCAGACAAATCCCTTATCCACTACACCACCAGAGCTCCTTTCCACCTCTGTGGGGGCTAATTTTAGGCCTAACAGAATGACAAAACTAACCAATACCCACATTAGGGTTCCAAACACTTTATTTCCATGGTCCTGCCTCCACAAGGGTGTCATATACCTTATTTACATTACTATTAAGTTATCCAATCCCCGTGGGAAGCCATAACACATCTCACATTTACATAGATCCACCCAGTTATCTGGTGGGAGCCATAAAGATCATGGCTAGAAGAGCCAAACCAAGTAATTCACTGCCCCAAAATTATATAGAAGAAAAATTGAAACAGTGATATTTTCACTCTATACCTATTTTACTTTCCATTTACATGTATTCTATCTTAGAGTTAGAAAACTCTTTTACCTTTTTATATAAAGATCACAGAAACCCACAAGGAAATCAAATTTCATAATGGAATCCCATATGAAGAACACAATTCTAGAGACCAGGAACTTTTATTTAGACTAAAGAAGTTAGGGAGAAGAAAAAAAATGAACTCTGAGAAAAATTTAAATCTTTGTGAAAATACCACTACAAGTGGATGGAATTAACTTGGTGGGGTTCATATATTTGTATCTTTTATTTTTTGTCAGTGTTCCAGATGTAAGGATATTATCATGTATTATCATAGTAATCAAAATCTTTTCTTTTATTCCTTATAGAAAAAAGGAATAATAAGTTATGTAACAAAGTTATTCTTCCTGTTGATTCCAAAAATAGTGTGAGAAATCTATCTTCATCCCTATAAAGTTCCTTTACATTTTATTGGTATACAGATGAGTGTTTTCGTAAATGGGTGTTTTTTAGGAGGAGTATAATCTTCTTCCCTTTTTGTAAAGCAGCTGTTTGTAAAAACCAGGAACATTACAGCCAGTTACTTGCTGAAAATTTCAGCCTTTTATATCCACAATAAGAATTGAGTACAAAATGTAGGCAGCATAGACTGTTTCCTCATGTGTTTAAATTCTTACATCAAAGATGTTTAAGAAAGGCATAAATCTTAGGAAACAACTGGCAAAGTATGCAAAAGTAGAATGGTGTAAAATTTCAAACAAACTTGTATCTAATGAGAGGGGAAAGTTTTCAATAAAATATAGAACATCCATTCAAAAGAATACTATGCAGCTGTTAAAAACGAAGCATAGATCTCTCTCTGCTGGCACAGAAAAATCCATGCAAGTTATAGAACACTATGATATGATATGATTAAACCCACCTACCCACTGCCATTGAGCTGATACCATAGCAGCCCTCAGAGGGTTTCTGTTTTGGTTATTTAGTGCTGCTATAACAGAAATACCACAAAGATATGGCTTTATCAAACAGGGATTTATTCCCTTACGGTTTTGGGGGCTAGAAGTTCAAGTTCAAAGTACTGGCTTTAGGGGCTGGGTGAAGGCCCCTTGACCTTGGGCTTCAGCTCTGCCTCTTGCTCCTGGTCCATTGGAGCTGGAGATGTCTCTTAACTGAGGCAGCTAGCTGCCAGCTGGTGAAACTGACAAGCCCAAGGTCTATAAGTAAAACGGCACAGTCCAAAGATTATTAAGTACCATGGCCACTAGTTCAAGTCCGAAAACAGTCCCAAGATTGCCAGACAACATGGCAGGCAACTCCTGATGACTTGGCCAAATGTAGGATCCAGATATGCCAAGAAGCAACAGACCTTCCTCAAGCCTTCTTCTTATATTCTGAAAGCAGACCACCTCCCTAAGGCAGCTAATCAGCTGCTCATAGTAGATTCCACCATGGAGTTGATTATTAATCTCATCCTGGGGAATAACTACATCCAGCTGCCCAGCCACTCAAAACCAGGCCCAGCCAAATTGACACACAACCTTAACTACCACAATTTTACCCCTTGTCAACTTGGCACCTATATAGATCTCCTTTATTGGGTGGCCCAAGTCTCCTAGTCCCTTGAGTGGCAACCGTACCTCCTTGGCCTGGCAGTCCCTGTTCCTTTGCCTTTTGGGAATGGCAGTCTTGCCCACTCACTTTTGGGCAGCAGCTATGGCCCCATCCATTGGCCTCATAAACGGCAGCCCCACACTCCAGAACCAAGTTGACTCTTTGAAACCTAGTGGGCTACAGTGTTTCCACCCCAGAGGCCATGGTCCTACCTCTTGAGGCTGACCCAACTCTGCTTTCTGTTTCCTTGGTCTCCCAGGTTCTGCCAATTAATGCCCAAAGGGAACCCACTCCTCCAGGAATCTTCCTGCTCAAAGGGCACTCAGTTTTCTTGCTCCGTAGGCTGGTAAGCCTATCTATTGGTTCTACTGCTGTTGGGGTCTCTCTGCCTGACTCAGCACAGGGTTCTCAGGTCAAGGACACACTCAACTCCTGTTTCCACATTTTATGTATCTGTCAGAGCAGCACCCCACTCTCTCGATAACAAATTCTATTCTGTTCATCTAGTGTCGCTATAACAGCAATATAACAAGTGGATGGCTTTAACAAACAGGGATTTATTCTCTTTAGTAAGAGAATAAATAGTTTTAGAAGTCTACATTCAAAGTGCCAGCTCTAGGGGCTGGGTGAAGGCCACTCCACCTTGGGCTTCAGCTTTGCCTCTTGATCCCAGCCCACTGGACCTGGAGGTGTCTCTTAACTCAGGCAATAATTGGCTGCTGAAGCTGACAAGCCCAAGATTGACAAGTGAAATGGCACAGTCCAATGATTATCAGGCAACATGACAGGCCACTAGTTTAAGTCCAAAAACAGTCCCAAGATCAGCAGACAACATGGCAGGTCACTCACTGATGACTCAGCCAAATGCAGGATCCAGATATGCCAAGAAACTAGAGACCTTCCTCAAGGCTTCTTATATACAGGAAGCAGACCACATCTCTAAGGCAGCTCACAGTAGATTCCACCATGGAAGTGATTATTAATCTCATCATGGGGAATAACTACATCCAGCTGTCAGGCCACTCAAAACAAGGCCCAGCCAAGTTGACACACAACCTTAACTACCACAGTTTCCAAGGCTATGAATCTTTAGGGTAGCAGTGCTTCATCTTCTGCCTGCAGAGCAGCTGATGGGTTGGAACCACTGACCTTTTGGTTAGCAGCCCAATGCCTTAACCATTGCACCACCAGAGCTCTTTATAATATGATTACATTTTACAAATCTGCAAATATTGACACACATATATATGCACATATTAAAAGTTTTAAAGAGATCAAATTGATTTATACATCATGACTATAAATATATGATACATTATATTTTATGTATCAAAAGTAAAGTAGTAACTTTTTAAAATAGCATGTAGCTTCCTGACTACCTTAATTTATTTATGCATTCAATTATTTACTTAGGAAGTATTTACTGAATACCCAGTAAATGCTAGTCCCTAGAATGGATGGTATGAATTTATAGTTGAACAAGATACTAAACAAGAAAAGCAACAATTACAATTGAGTGTGACATATGTTTTGGTGGCAAAGTGTATATGTGCTATGAGAGCAGTTAAGCAGCACCTAACATAAAGGGAGAGGCTGGGGACCTGTGGAGCAGCTGGATATCCAGGTAAAAAGGGATGGGAGGCAAGGCTAAGCCAAAGCTCCTTAGAGCCAGGAAAAGGAGGGAGCAGCCAGGGACCACAAAGTGGCAGGTTCCAGATAGGAATTAGGTAAGGGGAGGGCGCAGAGGGTTCCAACAGCAAACTTGTCTGTCAGTTTGTCGTTCTGTGGGGCTTGTACATTGCTGTGAGACTTGAGGTTGTGCCACTAGTGTTTCAGGCACCAGCAGAGTTGCAAATGGTGCACAGGTTTCAACGCAGCTTACAGACTAAGACAGATGAGGAAGAAGGAGGAGGCCATCCACTTCTCAAAAACTGGCCAGGAAAAACCTTATGAATAGCAGAGAAACACTGTCTGATACATTACTGGGCAACTTTATGAATAGCTCAGAAACATTGTCTGACGCAGTGCAAGAAGACTAGCCCATCGGGTCAGAAGGCATGCAAAATAAGACTGGGAAAGAGCTGCCTCATCAGACTAGAACCAACCTTAATGATATGGGTAAAGTAAGTCTTTCAGGACCTCCATGTGCTGACATGGCAAGTCTCAAATTGAGGAGAAACATCTGCAAACATCCATTAATAATTGGAACATGGAATATATGAACCATGAATCTAGGTAAATTTGAAGTTGTCAGAAATGAAATGGAAAGCATAAAGATTGATATCCTAGGCATTAGTGAGCAGAAATGGATGGGTTTTGGGCAATTTGAATGAGACAACCATATTATCTACTATGCTGGGAATGACAAATTGAAGAGGAATGATGTGGCATTCATCATCACAAAGGATGTTTCAAGATCTATCCCGAAGTACAATGCTGTTAATGATAGGATAATATCCATATGCCTACAAGGAAGACTTGTTAATACTATTATTATTCAAATTTACACACCAACCACCAAAGCCAAAGATGAGGAAATTGAAGATTTTTATCAACTTCCGCAGTCTGAAATTGACCAAACATGCAATCAAGATGTGTTGTTTATCACTGATGGTTGGAATGCAAAAGTTGGAAACAAAGAAGAATCACCGGTAGTTGGAAAATTTGGCTTTGGTGACAGAAATAATGCTGGAGATCACATGATAGAATTTTGTAAGACCAATGACTCATTCATTGCAACTACCTTTTTTCAGCAACACAAACGGTGCTATGTGGACTTCGCCAGATGGAATACACAGGAATCAGATTGACTACATCTGTGGCAAGAGGAGATGGAA
>NW_006921627.1:13003411-13014040 GCF_000298275.1 Orycteropus afer afer
TGGATAACATTGAGAAGAATGGGAATTCCAGAACACTTAATTGTACTCATGAGGAACCTGTACATAGACCAGGAGGCTGTCATTCAAACACAAAAAGGGAACACCACATGGTTTAAAATCAAGAAGGGAGTGCATCAGGGTTGTATCTTTTCACCATACTTATTCAATTTGTATGCTGAGCAAAAAATCCGAGAAGCTGGACTATATGAAGACGAATGTGGCATTAGGATTGGTGGAAAAATCTTTAAAAACCTGTTATATGCTGATGACACAAGTTTGCTTCCTGAAAGTGAGGATGACTTGAAGTACTTACTGATGAAGATTGAAGAATACAGTCTGCATTATGGATTACATCTCAATATAAAGAAAACAAAAATCCTCACAACTGGTCCTATAAGCAACATTACAATAAATGGAAAAAAGATTGTAATTGTCAAAGACTTCACATTACTTGGTTCTACAATTGACGCCAATGGAAGCAGCAGTCAGGACATCAGAGATGTCTAGAACTGGGCAAATCAGCTGCAAAGGACTTCTTTCAAATGCTGAAGAGCAAAGATGTCTCCTTGAGGACTAAGGTGCACCTGACACAAGCTACAGTATTTTCAATTCCACATATGCATGTGAGAGCTGGACAATGAATAAAGACCAAAGAAGAATTGATGCTTTTGAGCTGTAGTGTTGGCAAAGAATGCTGAAAGTATACCGTGGTGCTAAAAGAACTAACAGGTCTGTCCTGGAGGAAGTGCAGCCAGAATGTTCCTTGGAGGTGAGAATGGCCAGACTTGGTTTCACATACTTTGGTCATGTTGTCAGAAAGGACCATTCCCTGGAGAAGGATGTCATGCTTGGTCAGGTGGAGGGTCGACAAAAGAGGGAAAGGCCCTCAATGAGATGGATTGACACAGTGGCAGAGGTGATGGGCTCAAGTATAGCAAGAATCATGGAGCTGGCTCAGGACTGGGCAGTGTATCATTCTGCTGTGCATAGGGTCGCTATGAGTCAGAGATGACTTGACAGTATCTAACAACAACAACAACATAAAGGGGTCAAGAAAGCTCTGTCTTCAGCTAAGTCTCAAACTATATCAATAGTAGTCAGGCAGTGAGGGGAGGACATATTTCAGTCAGGGATGTTGTTGTTGTTGTTGTTATGTGCCGTCGAGTCAGACCTGACTCATATTGACCCGTCTGGTTTCTGAGGAGGTATCACTACGAAAGTAGATTGCCCAACTTTCCTTCCAAGGAGTGGCTGGTGGGTTTGAACCACCAGCCTTCTGGTTAGCAGTCAAGTGCCTTAGGCACTATGCTACCAGAGCTAGAACTGTTGAAAAATATGACACATTCAGTAACTTTGAAGTATATGAATAAAATGTAAGTTATCTGTGGACTTAGAAGGATTTATATTGGCTGGTTACGAAATCAAGACCAAGAAAGTAGTTGACTTTTTATGGAAGATTATAGAGATTTCATGAAAAAGATTAGTCAGGAAAATAATGATTATATTTAAAACATAGAAAGATAACTCAGAAGACAATGTGGAGAATAAATTAATGAGGAATAATATAGAAAGCAGGGTATACATCCCAAATGGGCACTAAATCTAGGCACCTAAGGTGAAATTTTCACTTAATGTTCAAATATCTGTAATTAGAGACTTTACCCTGTGTTAGTACAGAGAATCCAGTTCCTGCACCTAGAGTTTATGAGACTCTTTAGTGGATGTTACATGTTCTGGTTACTTCTCAAACTACCTCTTCTAGCTTCCCTAGGATCATCTCTGTTCTCTTGTTCTGTTTTCCTCATAACATTGCTAACAATAATACTTGTGGTAGTTAAAGTTGTATGTCAACTTGGCTGGGCTTAGTTGAGAGGCTGGGCAGCTGATGGTAGTCATTCCCCATGATAAGACTGGCAATCAACTCCATGGTGGGATCTACCACAAGAAGCTGAATAGCTGCTTTGGGATATGTGGTCTGCTTCTTGTATATGAGAAACAGCTTTGGGAATAGTCTCTAGCTTATGGCATGCTTGAACCCTACATGCAGCTGTGTTGTTGTTCAGCAGCCTGCCATGCTCTGCCAACCTGGGACTTTCAATGAACTTGAGTTGATGTCCTGCCATGTGGTTTGGTTAACATTCTTTTACTTAGGCTTGTTAGCCTCAGCAGCCAGCAGCTGTCTGAGTGACTTTAGCTTCAGTGGGCTGGGAGCAGGAGGCAGAGCTAAAGCCCAAGGCTGAGGGGCTTTCACCCAGCACCTAGAGCCTGGCACTTTGAACTCAGACTTAAAGCCTCCAGACTGTAAGAGTATAAACTCCTGTTTGTTAAAGTCATCCCATTTGTGGTATATTCCTGTTGGAGCGACATTGTTGCTGTTGTTATGTGCCGTTGAGTCGTCTCTGACTCATAGTGACCCCTCCTTGGGTTTCCGAGCAGTTTCACTACAGAAGTAGATTGCCCAATATTACTTCTGAGGAATGGCTGGTAGGTTTGAACCACCAACCCTCTGGTTAGCAGTCAAGTGCCTTAGGCACTACGCCACCGGAGTGGCAGTAGGTAACCAAAACAATGCTTAATAAAGATTTAAGGGAATCATTAAGAAAACAGAACAAAACAGAAAACATTAAATATCAGATAATGCTTGCACTTGTGTACATTAATTCTGCCCTGTCACAGGGTTTCCTTAGTGGATATCTTCTTATCAAGTGCCCTACCTACTGTCATGTTTCTGGAACTGGTTTCTGAGGCAGGTAATCTTTACAGAAGTAGATTGCTCAGTTTTCCTTCCACGGAGTGGGTGGTTCGTTTGCACCACCAACCTTCTGGTTAGCAGTCAGATGCCTTAGGCACTGTGCCACCAGACCTCCTTGCAAATCAGAGCACTTTCTCTATTACTTCTTTCACAGGTTCCATGGTCCCTAAGAGTAAGGAAAAATAAAAAGTAACAATAATCTATCATCATTTAACTAAAGAACAACATTTGACACCCAATTAAGAGAATTATTTTGCTTTATTTTACAGATATTTTCCTCTTAATTTTGGTTAAGTGTCTTTGATTTTTGTAAACAGAAAAAACTAGTGTGCTCTTCCAAACAAGAGAAATCCTAATGATGACTTCTGCAATTCTTAGAATGTTGGTGTAGCTATAGGTAGCTTGTAAGTCAGCAATTTTTTCTGTATATGCTGCATAAGTAATTCAAGAAATAAATTGTAAAGATCTGAATTAAAGCATGGTTGTTGTTGTGTGCCATTGGGTCAATTCTGATTATAGTAACCCTACAGGACAACAACGACAGGACAGAGTAATTAGCTCTGGTAGCATAGTGCCTAAGGCACTTGACTGCTAACCAGAAGGCTGGAAGTTCAAACCCACCAGCTACTCCTTGGAAGGAAGGTTGGGCAATCTACTTCCATAGTGATACTGCCTCGGAAACCCAAGGAGGGGTCTCTATGAGTTTGGGCCGACTCGATGGCACACAACAACAACAACGTAGGACAGAGTAAAACTGCCTGACAGGGTTTCCTAGGCTGTAACCTTTACAAGAGCTGACCACTAGGCCTTTTCTCCCACAGAACCACATTGGGTTTGAACCTCCAATCTTTCATTTAACATCTGAGCACTTAACCATTGTGCCACATGGCTACATAAAGCAAGAGTAGTACACCTCGGTAGAAGAAGATAGTTAACAGATATTAGAAGCAAGGATCAGTAAGACTTGGTGAACGGATGTGGGACTAATGGAGTGGGTCAGTGATTTCCAAGTTTTCTGCCAAGCAACTGGGTAGAAAGGAAAGAAGATATGAAGGATCTCCATTGTAGCTGTAATTATCAGTGCATAAATATCATTAAGTGTTTAGAGCTCCATATAAAATTAAGATTATTTTGGGAAATTCAGCCTTCAGGGATCTGGTATTATAGAAAGACTACTGAAAAAGAAAGTAGAGTTGTGGATAAGAAGAAAGATGAATCATTCACATATTTTATGACCTGTCAGTCAACTCAATTTACAAATACACAAAAATGTGAAATCACTAATCACCAAGTGTCAGCTGGTAAAAAGTAAGATTGCAATGAGTAGCTTAAAGAGATGTTTTTATTGAAGAAAAGTAAATTACCGTTTTCAGTCTGTGACAAGTCTTATGATCAAGAAAAATGACAATGATTATCTGAACCATAATCACAATCAAAAACCTGATTTAGATGCTAGGAAAAAAAAAAAAAAAAAGAGAATTGATTTAAACAGTCAGCTATGAAATGTGCCAAGATGGACTGTTGAGAAAAGTGGATCTAAGATTCATTATTTTAGTGGAGAACTTAATTTTTAAAAAAATAAAAAAGTAGAATATAATTTGCACCCAAATCACAATAAAATTATTTTTAAAAAAAGAAGGATGACATATTAGGAGATTATTTGTAAATGTGGATTAGGAGGGTATCTGAATGTGTCCATGTTAAATTCTGATTCTGGCTCATGGGAAAGGTATGCATGATAAAAAATAAAATAAAATAAAAGCAGTTGGAGGACTCTGAAAAAAAAAAAGTAGAATAATCTCATATACAATAGAGATTTCTAATGATGATAACAATAGCTAAGGTAGAAGATGCCCTTTTCCCTCACTTCCATTCTACATAAAACATTCTAAGAGAAGGTTATTTTAGAGTACAGATCATTGTTGGGACCATGTTGATTTATCACTGGGCAGAGTCACTATGGGAAGTCACTATGGGATCACTGCTCTTTTTGACATTACTATTATTTTTTTCACCCACTCTGAGCATCTGACTTAGAAGATAAATTTGTTTAGGACCTGCCATTGCAAACCTTGCCAGCATTCTCTTGGCATGCCCATGATTGTGTAGATTCTTAGACTATGAATTCTATCAAAAGAATGTAGTCCTGGGACTCAGGCTTCATGTGATTAGGAGTAGGAGAACAAATGCAGCTCTTGTGCCTGACCTGCCTGCTCCTTCTCAACTTGTACCACAGTCTGAATGGAGTATTACTGAGGACTGATTCTAATGCATATTCTAACACAGCTCTAATTCTCTGTACACAGACCACTTTAGGAAGAAAATAAAAAATACGATCTGAAATAGATATTAAAATATCTCAGAGGAACTTTCCTAGTCTGAATATTGTTATACATTACAAGATATAAATAAAGAAAATCTATGTGTTTCCAATATGGATTCTAGTTCTTCACTGCCACATGAAAGGCATGCTGATAGCAACACTACCAACATTTAATTGTTCAGATGAAAATTTTGAAGTGATCCTTGAGTCCTCTCTTTTTCTTATAACCCACATCCAATTCTTCAGGAAATCCTGCTTGCATTGCTTTCAAAATATATCTACCTCTATTGCAACCACTCTGGTCAGAAACACCATAACCTCAAGCCTGAAATTCTATCTCAACCATGTAAATGTCTTTGTCCCTCCCAAGAATCCTCAACATGATAACCAAGGCAAACCTTTTTTTTTTTTTTTAAATAAATTTTATTGAAATATAATTTACATACAGTGAAATACACAAAACTAAAGTATCATGAGTCAATGCTTTTTTTATTTTTTTGCAGTGTTCCCAGCCCTCCCCTCTCACTCTTGGTAACCAACAAAGAAAGTTTCCTTCCATTTATAAACCTTTCCTTGACTTTTTACAATAATGAACTTATACTATATTTGTCCCTCTGTGATTGACTTATTTCATTCAGCATAATGTCCAAGTTCATCCATGTTATGCAGTGTTTTGCAGGTTCTACATTTTCTTTAGTGTTGCATAGTATTCTATTGTGTCTATGGACCATAGTTTATCCATTCTTCTGTTGATGTGCCAGTAGGTTGTTTCCATCTTTTTGCTATTGTAAATAGTGCTGTGATGAACATGGATGTGTACATATCTGTTCCCAAGGCAAACCTTTTTAAAATTAATTAATATTGTGTCACTCCTTTGCTCAAAACTCCCTAAAAGCTTCTTGTTTCACTCAAAGTAAAAGCTAAACTACTTATAATGGTCTATAGGAGACTAACGACTCATAACCAACACTACTACTCTCCCATGTCTCCGGATCTATTTGATTGTTTTCCTGTTCATTTATCCATACTTATACTTGCCTGTAAACACATGAAGCAAGGTCATGCCTTAGTCCTTCCCCCAAATATCCACCTAGTTAATTCCCACACCTTCTTCAAATCTTAACTCGCTCAGCTTCCCATAATTGTATTTTAAATTTTTGCCCCATCTTCATACCTCTATTTCCACGTTCACTTTTCTTCTTGTCCATAGTTTTTACTTCTTAACATATGCTGGTTCTGGTTACCTAGTACCGCTCTGACAAGAAATATACTACAAACGGGATGGCCTTAACAAACAGGAGTTTATTCTTACAATTTGGAGGCTTTAAGTCCAAGTTCAAAGTGCCAGGCTCTAGGGGCTGGGTGAAAGCCCCTCAACCTTGGGATCCAGCTCTGCCTCCTGCTCCTGGCCCACTGGGGCTAGAGGCTTTTCTTCACTCAGACAGCTGCTGGCTGCTGAGGCTGAGAAGCCCCAAGGTTGACAAGTAAAAAGGCACAGTACCAGTGTTACCAAACCACACAGCAGGCCATTAACTCAAGTCCATTGTAAGTCCCAAGATTGGCAGAACATAGCAGGCTGCTGAACAATGACACAGCTACATGCAGAGTTCAAGCGTGCCATTCCCAAGGCTTTTCCTTATATACAACTTGACCACATTCCCAAAGGCAACTACTCAGCTGCTTGTGGTAGATCCCATCATGGAGTTATTGCCAGTCTCATCATAGGCAATAACTACCACCAGCTGCCCAGACACTCAACCGGGCCCAGCCAAGCTGATACACAAACATAACTACCACAGTTACCTACTGCCACTCTGACAAGAATATGTTGTTATTGTTGTTGTTTGCCGTCCAGTCGGCCCCGACTCGTAGCGAACCCTCCTTGGGACAAGAATATACAACAGATGAAATGGCCTTAACAATAGGAGTTTATTCTTACAGTTTGGAGGCTTTAAGTCCAAGTTCCGAGTGCCAGGGTCTAGGGGCGGAGTGAAAGCCCCTCAGCCTTGGGCTTCAGCTCTGCTTCCTGCTCCCAGCCCACTGGAGCTAGAGGCTTTTCTTCACTCAGACAGCTGCTAGCTGCTGAGGCTGAAAAGCCCAAGGTTGACAGGTAAAAAGGCACAATCTTGATGTTACCAAGCCACTGGTCGGTCATTCATTCAAGTCCATTGAAAGTCCCAGGGTCAGCAGAGAATGGCAGGCTGCTGAAAAACGACATAGCTACATGTAGGGTTCAAGCGTGCCAAGCTAGAGACTATTCCCAAAGCTGTTTCTTATATATGAGAAGCACACTACATACCCAAAGGCAGCTCTTCAGCTGTTCACAGTAGATTCCACCATGGAGTTGATTACCAGTCTCATCATGGGGAATATTTCATCTAGCTGCCCAGCCACTCAACCAGGCCTAGCCAAGTTGACACACAAACTTAACCACCACAACATACAAAATAATTTACTTATTTAGTAAGGATGTCTGGTAGTGCAGTGCCTAAGACATTTGACTGCTACCCAGAAGGTTGGTGGTTCAAACTCACCAGCTGCTCCATGGAAGGAAGATGGGCGAATCTATGTGCCTAAAGTTTTACCATCTTGGAATCCCAATAGGAGTTACTATGATTTGGAATCAACTTGATGGCAGTGAGTTTGGGTATGAACTTGTGTTTTTTTACTAAACAGATAGATACAGATGTGTATGAACAAAGGTGTGTGTGGTAAGTAGTGATACAGGGGACCTAAAAGCAATGACACCCCAGAGGCAATGAATTCACATAATACTCAAATCTTGATTTCTAAATACCATTCTCCAGAAAAAGAGCCAGAGCCCCTTGGAGAAATGGCTAATTCCAGGACTGAACATGAAAAGTTCCAGATAAGCCTGTTAACTTTATTTTTTATTTCTGTTATAATTTTTATTTTAGTTTTGTTTTTAATTTTAGATGATAAAAAAATATTCTGTATTTAATTATGATTATAATTGTCTTAGTCTGCAAACAAAACTACACAATCACTGAAATGCTGGTGAATAGTTATTAAACACAGAAAGCACAATTTTATTGAAATTATTTTATAAAAATATAGCATGTATTCATCATTATAGGGAACTCTGGTGGCATAGTGCCTAAGGGATTTGACTGCTAACTGAAAGGCTGGTGGTTCAAACCCAAGAGCCATTCCTTGGAAGGAAGATTGAACAATCTACTTCTGTAAAGATACCACATTGGAAATCCAAAGAGGGGTCACTATGAGTCAAATTGACTCAACAGCAGTGTTTTGTTTTTTTTTTTAAATTATTATTGGAGTTCTAGTAAGATGGTGGAATAGGCAGAAAGACTGCACAGACCCTCTTCAACAAAGAAAAGGGTTACACAGATACAGAAGATAATCCTGGACCCCTGAGCCTTGAAGGGAAGGATATAGAAGTAGATTAAACTCTAACTAGCAGAAGAATTTGCATGAAAACACACAAAAAATAGAGACATACAGAACTGCAGTCTGGCTGCAATCCTGACAGCACAGACAGCTTGGATATTGCCGAGTGGTGGTAGGACCTAAGAATTAATCTAAAAATTGGACCTGCTAGCCAGGGACTGCACAGAGGACTGCTCTGGTGGCTGGGGAATAAAAGGGGAAGCAGCGAAGAGGAAGGCAGGCTGAGCTATGAAATTTTCTCTGTCCGGAGGACATAGCCATTATGAATGTTCACAAAAGACTTGACCATTTTGGATATTTAAAGTGACATCATTCTCCCAGATTCCAGGGACTTAAGAACAGGCCCCACTTGCCAGGAACCCCAAGGACATCCCAGACCTGGACAACTGGAAAGGTGAAACATTCCCTTGTTACTCTTATACCCCACACCCTCTTGGTGAATGGAGGTGCGGCCATCCCTCACTCCCACCCACTTTCTGGGCCAGTAGGAATTCCATCTCAGTCTGTGTGCTCAGACGGAGCCTGGGTGCCCTGCCATGCCCTGACCTGATTTTGTTTTTCTTTTTTCTGTTTTTTAGTTTGTTTGTTTTGTCTGTTTTAAAACTACTACTACTATTATTACTTTTGTCCTTTTTGCTATTATTCTTTATTCTTCCCCTCCCTGGTTCTAGTTTTCAGCATTTCTCTTTTCTCTGTTCCTGGTTCCATTTTTTTTTTTCTTTCTGTGGTTAATCCTGTGCTTTGTTTTCCTTTTGCATTTTTCCCATTTTTTTCTTCATTTTTCTCCTTCTCTACCTTTTTGTCTTATTGCCCTCTTCCCAGATATTGCAGAGTCTTTTTTCCCCCCTTTTTTCCTTTTTTTGGTTACTGTTCCTGTGTGATTACATGATATATTTTGTGTTCATCTGCTTTTACTTTTTTGATGGTTATTCAATTGTTCTTTTTGTTTAACTCAGTGGAAGACAGCAACTGTCCCATATGACACACCTACATCCACACCTCCTGCAGCTTCACTTACTGAGTGAGAGCCACCACTCCTTCTTCACCAATGAGCCAATGATAAACAACCATGAAGAGTGTGACTCACACTTGGCTGCTCTTCACAAACAGTTAACAGATCTAAATGCAATAATGCCTGATGTCTGAGAGACAACAGACCATAATAGTCCACACAGACAAGCAAGATAAAGTGGTAGAAACAAGGGAGCAGGATACAGACCCAGAACACATCCCTGAGGAAGAAGCCACATTGGAACTCTCAGATAAGGAATTCAAAAGAATTATATTTAGGTATCTTCAAAGGATTGAGAGACCAAGGAAAACACAGACAAAACCCTAGAAGAATTTTGGAAGAAATACAAGAACAAAATGACAAAAAAAAATGAAAAAATAGAAATGATTCTAAATCTACAGATAGAAATCTAGAAGATTAATACTAAATTGTCAGAAATAGATAACACATTGGAAGGGCAAAAAAGTAGAATTGATGCAATGGAAGACAGAATTAATGAGATTCAAGAAATATCTGAATACTTCTATGAAAAGGGATCAATCAGAAAAAAGATCAAAACAAAATGAAGAAAGACTAAGGTTCATGTGGGATACCATCAAAAAGAATAATCTATAGGTCATTGGGATTCCAGAACAGGGAGATAAAAATAAAACCACTGAGAAAACTGTCCAAGATTTGTTGGAAGAGAACTTCCCTGATTTGATGAAAGATGAGAATATATCCATGCAGGAAGTCTAAAGATTTCCAGATAAGCAGAAACTAAGGGAATTTGTTAAAACCAGACCAACCTTACAAGAGATACTAAAAGGAGTCCTTTGAACAGAGAACTAAAACTAGCAAACAACAACTGACCATTAATACACAAGATGACATAACCCAGAAACCACAGCTATGGACATATCCAGAGTAAAATAAGCTTACAAAATTGTAAATAGGGAACCAGAGACATCAATTGGCAAGTGAGGACAACTACAAACCAAAAAGAGGGAAAATACTGTGTAGTTACAGAACTTCTAAATGATGAAGAAGTCAAGAGAGTTGCAAGATAGAATGGACTGTTCTAATCTTGGGGAGAAAATTATAAATCACAGGGTAACTTCAAAGAAAAATGAT
>NW_006921627.1:13015911-13023512 GCF_000298275.1 Orycteropus afer afer
AAACCAATCACTAACTTTATATGGAAAGGAAAGAGACCTCAGATAAGCAAAGCACTATTGAAGAAGAAGAACAAAGTAGGAGGTCTTACACTCCTGAATCTTAAAACCTACTATACAGACACAGTAGTCAAAACTGCCTGATATTGGTATAATGACAGACACATAGACCAACAGAATAGAATTGAGAACCCAGAAATACATCCATCAACCCATGGTCAGCTGATCTTTGACAAAGGGCTAAAATCCATTAAATGGAGAAGATAATGTTTGTTTAATAAATGCTGCTGGCAAACTAGATATCAATTTGCAGAAAAATGGAACAAGATCTGTACATCACACCACATACAAAAACTAACTCCAGATGGATCAAAGACTTAAATGTGAAACCTAAAACTGTACAGTTCCTCAAGGAAAAATGGGGCAAATTTAGGGGCCCTAATATATGGCATAAATAGACTATCAAGTATAACCCAAAATACACAAACACCAGAAGAGAAACTAGATGAATGGGACCTTCTAAAAATAAAAATTTTTTGTGCTTCGAAAGACTTCTCCAAAAGAGTCAATAGAGAACTTACAGATTGGGGAAAAAAAAAAAAAAAATTAGAAATGATATATCTGACAAGGGACTTATCTGTAGAATTTATAGAAAACTCCAACACCTCAATAACAAAAAGACAAATAATCCAATTTAAAAATGGGCAGAAGACATGAATAGGTACTTCACCAAGGAGGATATTCAGGCAGCCAGCAAACATATGAAGAAATGTTCACGATCATTAGCCATTACAGAGATGCAAATCAAAACAACAATGAGATTCCATCTCGTTCCAGCACTAGTAGTAAAGTTCAACAAGACACAAAATAAATGCTGGCAAGGGTGTGGAGAGATTGGGACTCTCATACATTGGTGGTGGGACTGTAAAATGGTACAACCACTGTGGAAAGCAGTATGGTGATTCCTTTAGAAGTTGGAATTAGAAATACCATTTGACCCAGCCATTCCATTACTAGGTATATATCATAAAGAAGTGAGAGCAATGACAAAAACAGACATATGCACACCCATGTTCATCACAGCACTATTTACAATAGCAAAAAGATGGAAACAACCTAGGTGTTCATCAACTGAGGAATGGATAACCCAACCATGGTATATACACACAATGGAATACTATGCAACCCTAAAGAATAACCTAGACTCTGCAAAACACTGCATAATGTGGATGAACTTGGAGGACATTATGCTGAGTGAAATACATCAATCACAGAAGGACAAATACTGTATTAGTCCATTATTGTAAAAGTCAAGGAAAGGTTTATCTGTGGAAGGAAATTTTCTTTGTTGGTTACCAGGGGTGGGAGGGGAGGGGAGGAAACACTGTTGGATATGTAGAGATAAGTATTGATTTGGGTGAAGAGAAGGGCAATGTACCAAATGTGAGTGATAAACATGGTGGCATTGAGGAAGAGGAAGATATAGAGAAGTGCGTGGGAGGTGCAGACAACAAAAATAAACCCTTTTGCACATACAGTACTGCATTGTTAGTGAGGCAAACATTGATCTGTGGGTGGATAGATGGGTGGACAGGCTGAACTATTAGGTATGTCTATGCGGGAGGGAGTGTGCCGATGATCATGTATAGGGTTGGTAGACAATGTTTCTACAAGTGTATTTGTATGTTCTGTAAGAATTTCCAGGTATATAGTAGAGCTGAAAAGGGACAAGCTGACAAGGTTGTAGTCAGTTCTTGGCCACAGCCAGCTACCCAGAGGGAGCGAGTAGTTGGATCTGTAGGCTTGGGACCATATTCACAGGGGACATCAAGCTCAATTGGCATAACATACTACATAAAAACATTGTTCCACATCCTATTTTGGTGAATGGCGACTGGGATCTTAAAAACTTGCAAGCAGCCATCTAGGTGCAATGATGGGTCTCTCCTCATCCAGACCAAAAAAGAGTTAAGAAAACCAAAGATTCATGGAAACAATTAGTCCTAGCAACTGGTATACCATGCAATCCTCAGCCTATACCACTATGAGACCAGAAGAACTAGATGGTGCCTGGCTACCACTGTCACCACTCAGAGGGGGATCTATGTAGGAGATCCTGGGTAGAGTGGGAGAACAGTGCAGAACGAAACTCAAAATCACTGAAAAAAAAGAGAGAGACCAGTTTTGCTGGTCTGATAGAGCCTGGTGGAACCACTGAAACTATGGCCCCTAGCTGCCCTTCAGGTCTGGAATTGAACCCACGCCTGTGGCTTCCAGCCAAACAAAAGACAGGCATAGGAGTTGAACATTTATCTGAGGTAGATACACTCCTTGGAGAGAGCAATCCATGGGAGAAAGAAGGGCTGTTTAAGCACAGAGAGACAGCTCAGGGGGCAGGGGTGCATGGAGGGATGGACACAGGGAAGAGATAACTGTCAGGAGGAAGTGGGAGGGGAGCTGTTGCATTGTGGTGAATTGTGGTCAGTGTCATGAGACAAAGTGTATGTGAACTGCTGTATGGAAAGTGAATTTGCTCTTTAAATTTTCACCCAAACACATTTTTAAAAAATTATTATTATTAATTATGTTCAGAATAAACTTCATCATAATTTTTTTATAGATCAAATTGCTGAGAAATCTTTTTTGTATTGATATGGAAGTAGATAGAAATGAAGAATGTTTTGTTGTAGCAATGCCATTTAATTAATTGAGCTCCTTTGGAGTTATGTTCCAAAAATCATATAATAAACTACCACCAATAGTTACTATTAATTATCAATCAGCTAACCACTCTAATAGATATTCCTTTAATTTTATTGAAAACAAAGAAATGGAAACGCTCTAACTTTGAAATGTATTTGTCAGCTTATCACTAAAGTAATTCCCTTTCTAAATACCTACCAGTGTCTCTTTACTGGAGTTTTCTACACCTGATAAAGGTATTAAAGAAGTGCACATAAAAAAAAATTTGAGGAGGAAAAAGATATACCTTTATTATGTAAAGTAAAGTAAGGCAACTGTGATTGAGGAGTTTGGAATGGACAAATTTTAGTACATGTGCAATTGAAGAGCTGGACATTGATTCCCTTCAACCTATCTTTGCTGGCACAGTCTTTGGAGGACCAGAGATAGATACTCAAATCTGAAAACTACTGAACTAGATCTTACCTTTTTGAGCTTTAACATTTTTTAAAAACATAAATTGAAGGAAATTTGGTACAATGTAATTTTTCTAAGCACTGGTTAGCAAATCACTGGGTTTATTACAGTAGTAAAAAGATATAATGTGGAAATTATCGAATCATATTAATATCATACACTTTTAAAATTTTGCTGAAAAATTTTCAAAAATGGTTGCAGCAGTACACAGAAAGGGAACTACCAGAAATTCAAGCTGGATTCAAGAGGATGTGGAACAAGGGATGTCATTGCTGATGTCAGATAGAACTTGGCTGCAAACTGAGAATACTTAAAAGATGTCTACCTATGTTTTATTGACTATGTAAAGGCATTCAACTTTGTGGATCATAACAAATTATGGATAACATTGAGAAGAAGGGGAATTCCAGAACACATAGTTGTACTCATGAGGAACCTGTACATAGATCAAGAGGCAGTGGTTCAAACAGAACAAGGGAATATTGCATGGTTTAAAATCAGGAAAGGTGTGTGTAAGTGTTGTATCCTTTCATCATACTTACTTAATCTCTATGCTTAGCACATAATCTGAGAAGCTAAACTATATGAAGAAGAATTTGGCATTAGAATTGGGAGAAGTCTTAATAACAACCTGAGATATGCTGATGATACAACCTTGTTGCTGAAAGTGAAGATAACTTGGAGCACTTACTGATGAAGATTAAAGACTGCAGTCTTCAATATGATTACACCTTAACATAAAGAAAACAAGAATCCTCACACCTAGACCAATAAGCAATATCATGAAAAATGGAGACAAGATTGAAGTTATCAGTATTTCATTTCACTGGAATCCACAACCGATGCTCTTGGAAGCAGCAGGTAAGAAATCAGACAACATATTGCATTGGGCAAATCTGCTGCAAAAGGGGAAAAAAAAAAAAAAAACCTCTTTAAAGTGTGGAAGAGCAGAGATGTCACTTTGAAGACTAAGGTGCACCTGATCCAAGTGATGGTATTTTCAATTGCCTCATATGCATGGAAAAACTGTGTAATGAATAAGGAAGACTGAAGAAGAATTGTTGCATTTGAATTATGGTGTTGGCGAAGAATATTTAATATACCATGGACTGACAGAAGAACAAACATATTTATCTTGGATGAAATACAGCTAGAATGCTTCTTAAGAAACGAGGATGGTGAGACTTCACCTCTCGTATTTTGGTCACGTTTTCAGGTGAGACTGTTCCCTGGAGAAAGGTATCATGCTTGGTGAAGTGGATGGTCAATGAAAAAGAGGAAGACCCTCAAAGGGGATTGACATATTGACTGCAACCATGGGCTTAAGCAGAGCTTCGATTGTAAGGATGGCACTGGACCAGGCAGTGTTCTGTTCTATTGTACACAGTATTGCTTTGAGTTGGAACCTACTCCGTGGCACCTAAAAACAACAACAACAAGATATTCACATCATTAAGTGAAATAACAGAATATTTAAATTTCTACTGTCATAAGTTAATAAAATGATTATTAAAGTATTTTCTACTTTCAAAGGCAATAATTTTATAGCCTCCAAGTGGGCACATGTAGTCGTGGAAATTGGAGCAGAGGATTGATGGTGTTGTTGATCTAGCATATAGTTAACAATTAAGAAAAGTTAGCTGTTATACTATTATTGTTATTTAGATATAGTACAAACCACTCTTGGTATCAGAATTTTGAAACTATAACTAAGAGTGACTGGAGAGTTTTAGCTCTCAAGGACCTAATTTTCTAGAACTTAATTTAGATTGCATGAATTTAGATATAGGTAACTTAGATTTAAAAACATTTTCTGAATTACATTAAAGGAAAACATATTTGTTAATAAAGATTTTGTTACTGCTTGAAATCCTTAGTTAGACAATAGTTATAGTCACAAATTTGTTTTGATAATTGTAAAACATATTATGTTAAATGAATAAGAAATGTGTATCTTCATTAAGAGATGATAACATTTGATCAAGTTGATTTAAAAGGGATGCACTCAAGAGCAATGGTAGTAAATTAGACTGGGCTCCCTTCTCAAATGATAGCATGGTGATCTCAGCAGGAAATTTGCCTTCCAGGTTAAATAGTTTACTAACTGTGGTGGTTATATTTGTGTGTCAACTTGGCTGGGCGTGGATGGGTGGCAGGGCAGCTGGTGATAGTTATGCCCCATGATGAGACTGGCAATCAAGTCCATGGTGGGATCTACCACAAGCAGCTGAGTAGCTGCTTCAGGTATGTGGTCTGTTTCCCACATATAAGCAGCAGCTTTGGGAATGGTCTTTAACTTATGGCACGCTTGGACCCTGCATGTAGCCATGTCATTGTTCAGCAGCCTGCCATGCTCTGCTGACCTGGGGACTTACAACAGACTTGAATTAATGGCCTGTCATGTGGTTTGGTAACATTGGGACTGTGCCTTTTTACTTGTCAACCTTGGGCTTGTCAGCCTCAACAGTCAGCAGCTGTCTGTGTGAAGAATAGCCTCTAGCTTCAGTGGGCTGGGAGCAAGAGGCAGAGCTGAAGCCCAAGGTCGAGGGGCTTTCACCCAGCCCCTAGAGTCTGGCACTTTCAACTTGACTTCCTCCAAAATGAAGAGAATAAACTCTTGTTTGTTTAAGCCATCCCATTGTGGTATATTCTTGTCAGAGCGGTACTAGGTAACCAGAACACTAACTTATTAGCAATGTTGTTGTTGTTTTATGTGCTATCGAGTCGGCCCTGACCCATAGCAACCCCTCCTTGGGTTTCCGAGGCAGTATCACTGCAGAAGTAGGATTGCCCAAACTTCCTTGGAGTGGCCGGTGAGTTTGAACCACCAGCCTTCTGGTTAGCAGTCAAGTGCCTTAGGCACTATGCTACCAGAGCTCCTCTTATTAGCAATAGGCTTGTTCTATATATGATTATGATTATTCCCTGCATTTTTTTAAAATTTGTAGTAGTGAAGGTAGAATTTTATACATTCCTTATTTCATCAGTAGGACTTATGCAAGTTTTGCAGTTGTCTAACTGGTAATGCCAGACACTGGAAAAAACATGTATGGACACCACATCCTTGGTCTCAAGATGTTAAGACTACCCAGCTCTATTCAGTGCTTATAAGCACATTATCTGTTTCACAAGTTATCAAGAGTCTACAAGAATAAAATTACACTTTTGAATAATACATCTATTTGGGTCTTCTAGTACCACTCTAATAGAAAATACCACAAATGGGTGGTCTTAACAAACAGGGATTTATTCTCTTATAGTTTAGGAAGCTAGAAGTCTGGATTCAAAGTGTCAAGCTGTAGAGAGGGTGAGTGAACACCCCTCAACCTTGGACTTCAGCTCTGCCTCTTGCTCCTGGCCCGCTGGAGCTGGAGGGCACCTCCACACTCTCACTCAGGCAGCTACTGGCTGCTGAGGCTGACAAACCCCAGGTTAACAAATAAAATGGCACAGTTCCAAGATTACCAAACAACATGGCAGGCCACTAGTTCAAGTCCAGAGACGGTTCCAAGATTGGCAGGAAACATGGCAGGCTGCTGAATGAAGATTGGCTACATGCAGGGTCCAACTGTGCCAAAAAGCTGCAGAAAACTTTCCCAATGCTTGTTCTTATACACTGGAAACAGACCACATCCCTAAGGCAGCTACTCAGCTGCTCCAGTAGATTCCACCATGGAGATGATTACCAGTCTCATCATGGGGAATAACTACATCCAGCTGCCCAGCCACTCAAACCCAGGCTGAGCCAAGTTGACACATAATCTTAACTTCCACAATATCTAAGAGCAAACATCTTAGTTTGTATATGGATGATATAATCAGCCACCTCTCTTTTCTCCTAATAATGTTTCATAGTAATAGGAAATGAATTGAGCTGAAAATTGCATTGAGATTGGAAAAAATAGGGATTTGGGCCGAAGGGTTTTACTTATATGAACATTCCTCAAGATTCACTGCTCAGACCTGAACTTCAGCTCATGTGCTATTGGTTGCTATTATGAGGACAATTAAATTACCCAAAATTCTATTATATGGTTTCTTTTTTGTCCAATTATACATGCTGGGATTGATGTGGTGGTGGTGGTGGTGGTGGTGGTGGTGGTGGTAGGGTAATGCCTGGTAAGAGAAACAATCTTCTCTGTATTATTATTATCTGTATTATTTTTTTTACAACTTTATGATTAAAATCCTCACAACTGGACCAATAAGCAACATCATGATAAATGGAGAAAAGATTGAAATTGTCAAGGATTTCATTTTACTTGGATCCATAATCAGCACCATGAAGCAGCAGTCAAGAAATCAATTGATTTATTGCACTGGGAAAATCTGCTTCAAAAGACTTCTTTAAAGTGCTCAAAAGCAAAGACAGCACTTTGAAGACAAAGGTGTGTGCGGTGTAGTAAATTACTTAGTGTGGCTTTTCTACCCATAAGTCTTTGTAA
>NW_006921627.1:13024522-13026498 GCF_000298275.1 Orycteropus afer afer
AAGGGAAGCCCCTCAATGAAACAGATTAACACAGTGGCTGCAACAATGGGTTCAAGCATGGCAACAATTGAGTTAGAGGTGACTTGATGTCACCTAACAACAAGATGTGTTACAGCAAGTATCGTACAAGTATGGTCAAACAAATACTATTCTACCACAGAGTATTAAGAGCAAAAACAAAAAATTTAATAGTCCTTTAACACAAATTCACAGGCTTCTGAATCACAAGAACCTTCCTGAACACACTAAAATCCTGATTTTAATTGCTGTTACATCAGGGGTTGCACATTTTTTACTTCCTTGCCTTGTTCAGGGAAGGTCATAGCCCTCACATTGACTACATTTCCTCATTCTTTCCAAATTTGCTTCCCCTTCATGCTTACTTTCTCCCTCTCTTGCTAGCCCTAGAGACAGTAGCCAGGAAAAGAGGACTAGGGAAGGAAGAAGAGCATGGCAAGAGGTGAATAACCACAAATTATCCTAAATAATGAACTCAGCATTTCCTCTCGTATTTAGTTTTGCTGATTCCTGAAGGACTTGCGCAGTAGTCCTGCTGACACACATTTTCTGCTATCTCCCTCCCTTTGCATTGCTCCATGTTCTGCTTTCCCAGATCTTTCTTAGTCACTTATGTTTCTTCTTCAGAAATCACTTTGGACATAGTGTGGGTGGTACATTTTTAAAAATATTACATAGCTAAAACTTTTTGTTGTCCTTGCAATGAGTTGGTTGAGTACAACTATTGGGTTGTAAAAGTTTCCTTTCAATAGTACATAACTATATCACCATTGTTGTCTATTGTAGAAAATAAGTCTGAGGCCAATGTTATTTTGTTTCTTTAGATTATTGGTTACCTATTTTTAAGTTTCTGTTAATTAGATCCTCTCTTTAACTTTGAACCTAAAATATATTTCAACGAATGTTTAAGTGCAAGTTTCTATTCATTATTTATTTCCCAATACAGTGATCTCTTATAATCTACTTATTCAGTTTGTCTTTCTCCAATTAGTAAACTTTTGTCATTCTAATTATATTTTATAATTTCTTTGAATCTCATTCATTGTGATTTCTACTTACCAAACATCTCTATTTCTTAATTTGTCTTCCTAATTTCTGTTCTCTTTAAATCATTTTTGTCCTTCTCCTCAAGAGTTTAAAGAGTTTCTCAGATTTATCTTCTCATAAATTTATTTTTTTTTCTGTAGTGTCAATTATCTTATTTTCTTCTTTCAATACAGATTTCAATTATAATATTTCAATCTGTTTTGGTTACCTAGTGCTGCTCTGACAAGAAGATACCACAAATTATTTTTTTCCTCATGACTTTTTTTCTTTTTGCATTCTTCCTATTTGTTTCTTCATTTATTATTCTCCTTCCCTACTGTTTTTTGTTTTTCTTCTTAGTGCCCTATCCCCAGATATTGCAGGTTTGCTTGTTTTTTCTTCTTTTTTTTCCCTTTTCTCTTTTTTTGGTTACTATTCTTGTGTGATTACATGGTGTATTTTTCGTCCATGGGCTTTTAGTTTTTTGATGGACAGTCAATTGCAGTTTGTGTCTAACTGAGTGGGAGACAACAACAATCCACATAAGACACAACTACATCCATACCTCCTGTGACTTCACTTACTGAGCGAGAGCCACTTCCTCCATCTCCAGCAATGGGCCAACGATAAAAAACCACCAAGAAAAGCCTGAACCACCCTTGGCTGCTCTTCATAAACAGTTAACGGAGATCTAAATACAACAACGTCATGATGCCTGAGAAACAACAGACCATCACTGTCCACACAAAGAAGCAGGATAAAGTGGTAGAAATAAGGGAGCAGGATACAGACCCAGAATACATCCCTGAGAAATAAGCAGCATTGGAACTCTATGATAAGGAATTCAAAAGAATTATCTTTAGGTATCTTCAAAGGATTGAGAGACAGACCAAAGAAAACACAGAAAAAACCTTACAAGAATTTGGGAAGAA
>NW_006921627.1:13034528-13042256 GCF_000298275.1 Orycteropus afer afer
AAAAAAAAAAAAAAAAGATTATACCAAAAATGGGATGGCTTTAACACACAGGAGTTTATTCTTACAATTTTTGGAGGCTACAATTCCAAGTTCCAAGTGCCAGGCTCTAGGGGATGTGTGAAAGCCCCTAAACCTTGGGCTTCAGCTCTGCCTCTTGCTCCCAGCCCACTGAAGCTAGCAGCATCTCTTCACTCAGGCAGCTACTGGTTGCTGAGGCTAACAAGCCAAGATCAACAAATAAAATGGCACAGTCCCAATGTTACCAAACAACATGAGAGGCCATTGATTCAAGTCCATGGAAAGTCCCAAGATCAGCACAGCATGGCAGGCTGCTGAACAATGACTCAGCTACATGCAAGGTTCAAATGTGCCAAAAGTTAGAGACCATTCCCAAAGCTGCTTGTTATATGGAAAGGAGACCACATCCCTGAAGCAGCTACTTAGCTGATTGTAGTAGATCCCACCATGGAGCTAATTGCCTGTCTCATCATGGGGAATAACTACCACCAGCTGTCCAGCCACTCAACCAGATCCAGCCAAGTTGACACACAACCTTAACTACCACACAGTCTTAGTGTTTTACAAACTTTTCTAACCACAAAGCCCCCATTTCAACTCTTCATATTATAATTTTGTATAATCTTGCTCTCTTCCCATATTTGTTTTCTCATGTTTCATAAAAGCCATGACATCTGGAAACCTACTGTGGATGCCAAAACATCCTCTTTTTTTTTTTTTTTTTTTTGCCTACTCCCTCTACTCAGGCATTGCTTTCCTCTGAGACTGCATATAAAGATTCCCTAACTTAACCAGTATTTCTACACAAATTAAATGCTAATTTTTGTTATTGTTCATTCAGTAGAAAAGGTATTTTCTTTTTTATCGCCCCCGTATCTGTTTCCTTCTCGTATATGTAATTGGAGGAAGGTTTGATGAGCACTCCTTCTTGTGTAATCCCAAATGCTAGAGGATATCCCTTTAATTTAGCACAGTTGAATTTAAGTAGAATGCCATACTACATTTATTGTCAGGTTTTTGAGATGTTCAATTTATGGAATGCTTTTGACAATTGCAACTCATTCTCATCATCCAGAGCTTACAGGGATGAAGCTACATCCCAATTCTCTCCTCCCAATCCATTGTTCTTTCCATTGTATTCCTCAAATTGACATGAAATAGTTGTGTTGTTGGAAAGAGAAAAGGAGAATCACATTTGTTGTTTCAAAAGCCAGAGAATAGAATGGCTGCTTCCCAATTTTCCAATGTGCAGATGATTAGAGAGATTTTATTTCTTAGCTAGGGGTTGTTGTTCTTAGATGCCATTGAGTCTGTTTCAACTCATAATGACCCCATGTACAACAGAACGAAACACTGCCTGGTCCTGTGCCATCCTCACAATCCTTGCTATGCTTGAGCCTATCATTGCAACCACTGTGTCAGTCTATCTGATTGAGGGTCTTCCCTTTTCTGCTGACTCTCTGCTTTACCAAGCAGGATATCCTTTTTCAGGGAATGGTTCTTTCTGACCACATGACTAAAGTAGATGAGATGAAGTCTGGCCATTCTTGTTTCCAAGGAGCATTCTGGCTTTACTTCTTCCAGAACAGATTTGTTCATTCTTCTGGTAGTCCATGATATTTTCAGTATTCTTTGCCAACATCACAATTCAAAGGCATCAACTCTTCTTTGGTCTTCCTTATTCATTGTCCAGCTTTCTCATATATATGAGGTAATTGAAAATACCATGGCTTGGGTTATTAGGTGCACCTTAGTTTTCAAAGTGACATCTTTGCTCTTCAACACTTGCTGTTGTTATTAGGTGCCGTCGAATCATCTCTGACTCATAGCAACCCTATGCACAGCAGAATGAAGCACTGCCCGGTCTTGTGCTAGTCTCACGATCCTTGCTATACCTGAGCCCATCGGTGCAGCCACTGTGTCTATCCATCTCATTGAGGGTCTTCCCCTTCTTCATTGACTGTCCACTTTACCAAGCATGATATTCTTCTCCAGGGACTGGTTCCTTCTGACAACATGAACTAAGTAGGTGAGACAAAGTCTGGCCATTCTCACTTCCAAGGAGCATTCCAGCTGCACTTCCTCCAGGACATATTTGTTAGTCCTTCAGCAGACCATGGTACTCCTAGTATGCTTCTCCAGCACCTCAACTCAAAAGCACCAACTCATCTTCGATCTTCCTTATTCATTGTCCAGGTTTCACATGTGTAAGAGGAGATTGAAAATACCATAGCTTGGGTTAGGTGCACCTTAGTCTTCAAGGAGACATCTTTGCTCTTCATCACTTGAGGTCTTTTGCAGCAGATTTGCCCAGTGCAATACGTCATCTAATGTCTTGACTGCTACTTCATTGGTGTTGATAGTAGAACCAAGTAATATGAAATCCTTGACAACTTCAATCTTTTCTCCATCCACTGTGAAGCTGTTTATTGGACCAGGTATGAAGATTTTTGTTTTCTTTATATTGAGGTATAATCTGTATTGCAGACTGTATTCTTCAGTCTTCGACAGTAAGTGCTTCAAGTCACTTTCAGCAAGCAAAGTTGTGTCATCTGCATATCACAGGTTGTTAATGAATCTTCCTCCAATTCTGATGCCACTTTCTTCTTCATATAATCCAGCTTCTTGGATTATTTGCTCTACCACTTGTCTGTCAGTTTGTCATCCTATGGTGGCTTGCATGTTACTATGAGGTTGGAGGCTATGCCACCAATATTTCAAATACAAGCAGGGTCAGCCATGGTGGACAGGTTTCAGTGGAGCTTCCAGACTAAGACAGACTTGGAAGAAGGACAAGGCCATTGACTTTTGAAAAAATTGGCCATTGAAACCTTATGAATAGCAGTAAAATATTGTCTGATATGTTAGTGGCAAACTTTATAAATATCCATGAAATATTGTCTAATATAGTGCCAGAAGATGAGTTCCTCAGGTTGGAAGACACTCCGAATACAACTGGGCAAGAACTGCCTTCTCAGAGTAAAAAACGAACAAACAAAAAATAACCTAAGTCGCTGCTGTCAAGTCGATTCTGGCTCATAGTGACCGCTCCTTGGGTTTCTCAGGCAGTATCTCTATGGAAGTAGATTGCCCAGCCTTCTTTCCAAGGAGTGGCTGGTGGGTTTGAACCACCAGCCTTCTGGTTAGCAGTCAAATGTCTTAGGCACTACACAACCAGAGCTCACATATGCCTAAGAGGAAGACCATTTAATATTGCTTTTATTCAAATTTATGCACCAACTGCAAAAGCCAAGGATAAAGAAATTGAAGATTTTTACAAACTTCTGCAGTCTGAAATTGACCAAACATGCAATCAAAATTTATTGATTATTACTGGTGATTGGAATGCAAAAGTTGGAAAGAAAGAAGAATCATTGGTAGATAGAAAATATGGCCTTGGTGAAAAATTATGCCAGAGATTGGATGATAGAATTTTGAAAGACCAATGACTTACTTACTGCAAATACCATTTTTCAACAGCATAAACAGTGGCTATACACATGGTCCTTGCCATATGGAATATTCAGGAACCAGATGGACACATACTTGGAGGGTAGAAAAAGGGTAGTAGCAAGAGTTATGTGTGGATGGGGCCAGATTAAGACCTTCAGAGTGTTCTAAGTACTGAACACATTTTGATGCTCCTTCACATTAGTCATTCAGAATAAAAGTATATTGTTGTTGTTGTTGTTATGTGCTGTGGAGTCGGACCTGACTCATAGCGACCCCTCCTTGGGTTTCCAAGGTGGTATCACTATGGAAGTAGATTGCCCAACCTTCCTTCTGAGGAGTAGCTGGTGGGTTTGAACCGCCAGCCTTCTGGTTAGGAGTTGAGTGCCTTAGGGACTGCGCTACCAGAGCTCCCTAAAAGTACGTTAAACATTCAAATACAAGTAAGGTAGCCCAACTCTATTCTAGATATTCCCAACCATTACTTCTTCAATTGTTTGACTTTATTTAAAATGTGAAAAATTTACCCTCAGTTACGTCGAACATCATAGTTGATGGTGTCCTAAACACATTCTTGATCTCATGTTAGTCCTTATGGTTCCAACTTCATGTACTCTGTCCTCTTATGCATCTCCCACCTTCTTTCTTTCTCAACTAATGTATGCTTCTGTTATTTTATAAAACATCTTGGATTTAAGGTGTATAGCTGTTTTACTTCTTACTCCACCCTGCTAGACCTGCAAAAACTTGAGTCTCCAAGGAAGGTATCCTGTTTATTCCTCCTTTCACTATTTCCTTAGACTGTCTGATATCTATGTCTTAATGAGAGACATGGCAATGAGTTGGCCTGGCCAACTTGCTGCTGCTCAATATAGTTACTGCGTTATAGAAACATTGTGTTAAGGTTAAATGAACCAATGATTCTGAACTGATTACCACACTGTCTTAGATATTAGACAAGCACTAAAATGTAGCCTGGTTATTGGCCATGGGTAAACTGGGAGAGAGATTGAGCTAAATATGAATATGAATAAATATGAATACTATATACCATTAATATTTGTACCATTTTTTTCCACACATTTCAAACATTGGTTTAAAACTTTAAAACTATAAAAAAGAATAATTGTGATTCCCTAGGGGAAGGTTTCAAAATTAACTTTTGCAACATCAATAACGAAAAAATGTGCTCTCTGAAAATTTAAGAAATTAGTATATTTTACTTCCTCTCTTCACTTCTCAATCTTTTTAATTTTTTTGTTTTATAATAAAGATCTTAGAATCATATTATTTTTATTACTGTTATAGTCACTTTTTTTTTTTTAGTTTTCCATGTATCTTTTGAGAGTCATTTTTACATTGAAATTAAACTTTGTAATCCTAGTTAAAGCAATTAGTTACACTTAATTCCCATCTTTAACAGATTTTATTACTTATTTATATATTTTTAATGATCTTGCCCTAGACATTTGTGTTTCTTTTCTAATTTAGCATTTGGTTGATTTTCTGGGTTTAATATTTAATTATTCGGCTTTTACACAGACATATCTATACTTTAGGTAAAGCCATCATATTCTTATTTATATATCAAATTTGAATTTTTATACACTGGTAAAGGGGTGTGAGGTATATTTCGTCATTATATTCCCCACTAAGTTCAGTTTTGTTTTGTCAATGCCACCATCTTTGGCTATATAGCTTTGCTTGTACATTCATTTAAATATTTTCATCAATTTTTCTTTTTGCAGTAAAATGAGTAACCAAACCAAACCAAACTCACTGCTGCCAAGTCAGATCTGACTCATAGCAACCCCTCCTTGGGTTTCCAAAATAGTATCAGTACAGAAGTAGATTGCCCAACCTTACTTCCGAGGAGTGGCTGGTGGGTTTGAACCACCAGGCTTCTGGTTTACAGTTAAATGCCTAAGGCACTACACCACCAGAGCTCCTAAAATGAGTAAAGTTGGGAAAAATGACTCATACTATTGATGAAATGTGTACATTTAATTAAATTATAGTTGAAACAAAGGTGGACATCATTAATTATGCTAAAAAATAATGAATCTTTTATCGCAACTGAATATTCATTGCAATTAAACCAGTTGAGCCTATTTAAGTGTGGAAGAAAATGTTTCTGGTTTCTTTTTGCACAGTTCATTTCTAAGTAATTTCCTTCCCACATTTACTGTAAGTGGCAAGGACTAAACCACATTGCTCCTTTAAGATCTTGCTTAGAAATATCCTCAGCTAAGTATCCTAGTTCATCAGTTACAAGCTCTAATTTCCACAAAACATTCTAACATAACTCAGTCAAGTTCTTTACCACTTCTAACAAGGGTCACCTATCCTGTAGGGTCCAATAACATGTTCATTATTTCCTTTTAAAGCCTCACAAGAAGCACATTTAACATCCTCATTTCTAGCAACATTCTGTCCACGACAATAGAAGCTTTCTCTTCAGCTTTCAATTCTATATGAGCTCTCATCAGTATTGCTTGATGTCCATAACTCTATGAACAATGTCAGCATTCTCCACAAGGCAATCTAGGCTCTTTCTAGTAAATGTATCAAAGTTCCTGCAGTGTCTACTCACTACCCAATTCCAAAACCACTTCCACATTTTAGATATTTGTTAGAACTAAACCCCCACTCTCTGGTACCAAATTCCGGCTTCACTGATAATGTTGCTATAACGAAAGACACCACAATGCTGGGAAAACTGGATATCAATTTGCAGGAAAATGAAACAAGATCTGTACCTCACACCATACATAAAAATTAACTCCAGGTGGAACAAAGACTTAAATGTGAAACCTAAAACTATAAAGTTCCTTAAGCAAAAACTAGGGGCAAATTTAAGGGCCCTAATATGTGGCATAAATAGACTATCAAGCATAACCCAAAATGCACAGAGAGCAGAAGAGAAACTAGATGAAAGGGACCTTCTAAAAATGAAATTTTTATGTGCATCAAAAGACTTCTCCAAAACAATAAAAATAGAACCTACAGATTGGGTAAAAAATACTTGGCAATGACACATCTGACAAGGAACTTATTTCTAAAATTTATAGAAAACTCCAACACTCAAGAACTAAAAAATAAATAATCCAATTTAAAAATGGGCAAAAGACAGAAATAGACATTTCACCAAAGAGGATATTGAGGCAGACAACAAACATATGAAGAATGGTTCACAATCAATAGCCATTAGAGACATGCAAATCAAAACAACAATGAGATACCATCTTGCCCCGGCACTAATAGCAAAGTTCAACAAGACAGAAAATAACAAATGCTGGTGAGGATGTGGAGAGATTGGGACTCTCATACACTGCTGGGGGGACTGTCAAATGATACAACCACTGTGGAAAGCAGTATGGCAATTCCTTAAAAAGTTGGGATTAGAAGTACCATTTGACCCAGCAATCCCATTACTAGTATATATCCTAAAAAAGTGACAACCAGGACAAGAACAGATATATGCATACACACGTTCATCACAGCACTATTTACAACATCAAAAAGATGGAAACAGCCTAGGTGCCCATCAACAGAATGAATAAGCAAAGTATGATACATACAAACAATGGAATACTATGCAACCCTAAATAATAATGTAGAATCTGCAAAACACCACATAATGTGGATGAACTTGAAGAACATTGTGCTGAGTGAAATAAGTCAATCACAGAAGGACAAACATTGTACTAGTCCATTATTATAAAAAGTCAAGGAAAGGTTTATTTATGGAAGGACATTTTCTTTGTTGGTTACCAGGAGTGGAAGGGGAGGAGAGGGAAAACTGCTAGATAGGTAGAGACAAGTATTGATTTGGGTGAAGGGAAGGGCAATGTACCAAAAGTGAGTGATCAACATGGTGGCATTGAGGAAGAGGAAGACATAGAGAGGTGCATGGGAGGAACAGACAATGAAGATGAACTGTTTTGCACATACAGTATGGCATTGTCAGTGATGGCAAACATTGCTCTACAGGTGAATAGATGGGTGGACAGGCTGAACTATTAGGTATGTCTATGCAGGGAAGAGGGTGCCCATGACCATGTATAGGATTGGCAGACAATGTTTCTACAAGTGTATTTGTATGTTCAATAAGAATTTCCAGGTATATATTAATACAGGGTTGGCAGACAATGGGCTTCTCAGGGTGCAGAAGAGTATGAAGAGATGGACACTGGGAGGAGGTAACTATGGGGAGGAAGTGGGAGGGGAGCTGCTGCATTGTAAATTTTGGTCAATGAC
>NW_006921627.1:13042356-13045080 GCF_000298275.1 Orycteropus afer afer
AAAAAAAAAAAAAGAATTTCCAGGTATATTAGAGCTGACAAAGGACAAGTTTCTAGTCACTTCTTGGTCACAGCCAGCTACCTGGAGGGAGCAAGAAATTGGACCAGTGGGCTTGGGACCATGGTTTCAGGCAACATCAAGCTCAATTGGCATAACATTCTACACACAAACATTGTTCTACATCCTACTTTGGTGAGTAGTGACTGGGACCTTAAAAACTTACAAGCAACCATATAGATGCAACAATGGGTCTCTCCTTGTCCAGAATGACGAATGAAGAAAACCGAATATGCATGGAAACAATTAGTCTAAGGGACTGGAACACCATACTATCCTCAGCCTGTATGATTATGAGACCAGAAGAATTAGATGGTGCCCAGTACGACTGTCAGCCACTCAGAGGGGGATCTATGTAGGGGATCCTTGATAAAGTGGAAGAACAATGTGGAACAAAACTCAAAATCATGAAAAAAAAAAGAGACCTGTTTTGCTGGTCTGATAGAGCCTGGTAGAACCCCTGAGACCATGGCATCAAAAAGAACTAGATGATGTCTGGCTACCAATGCCAACCACTCAGGAAAGGATCATATCTGGAGATCCTGGATAGAGCGGGAGGGAAAATGTGCAACAAAATCCAAAAACTCAATAATGACCAGAATTACTGGTCAGATGAAATCTGGTGAGACCCCTCAATACTATGGCTCTGGAATACATTCTGCACCTGGAATAAAATGCACCCCCAGGGGCTGGCTTTCACCACAATAGTTAACAAGCTGTACACACAGACCACTCAACCCAGGATGATGCACCCACATACTCTATGGTAATACATCCTTTAGAGCAAAAGACCATGGGACACCAGAAGAGCAACATTCTAACTGGGGAAATGCAGGACAAACAGGAGTACATAAAAATGAGGGGCACGGGAGGAGGGTTACAGGCTAGGGAGGGGAGGAATCTGGGCCAGGGTTGGACATGGTAAATGGGGGATGAAACTAAATGTACACATAATGTTGAATGTAAAACAAGCTCTTAAAAAAAATAATATCATGGTGAAATTAGGAGATTTCCATATAAGTAGACATTAAGGGAATTTTAAAAAACCAGACCAACCTTACAAGAGATACTAAAGAGAGTCCTTTGAACCAAAACCAAAACAAACAAACAAAACAAATACACTGCTGTTGAGTCAGATCCAACTCATAGCGACCCCTCCTCAGGTTTCCGAGGTGGTATCACTACGAAGTAGATTGCCCAACCTTCCTTCTGAGGAGTGTCTGGTGGGTTTGAACCACCAGCCTTCTGGTTAGCAGTCAAATCCCTTAGGCAGAACCAGTAATAGCAAGCAACCGACCATTGATACACAGATGACATAACCCAGAACCCAACACAGCTATGGAAGTATCCAAAGTAAAATAAGCTTACAAGATTGTAAACAGGGAACCAGAGACATCAATTGGCAAATGAGGACAACTAAAAACCAAAAAGAAGGAAAAAATAGTGTAGCTACAGAACTTCCAAATAGTGAGGAAGTCAAGAGAGTTGCAAGATAGAATGGATTGTTCTAAACTTGGGGAGAAAATTATAAATCACAGGGTAACCTGAAAGAAAAATTGTAAACCTTCACATCACAAAGAAACAGAGGACAAGCACAAATATTTAGCAAATACTAAAACAATAGCAACAAAGGAAATGATAACATGATTCATAAACATAATGAGTTCACCACAGAAAATTATATGGAACAAATAAACCAGAAATGAAAAAACACATAACAAAATGACAGCAACCAATTCATACCTGTCAATAATTACACTGAATGTCAATGGATTAAATGCACCACTCAAGAGACAGAGAGTTGCAGACTGGATAAGAAAACATAACTCATCAATATGCTGTCTATAAGAGACACAACATAGAGACAAAGACAAAGATAGACTAAAAGTGAAAGGTTGGAAAAAGATACATCAAGCAAATAGCAAGCAACAAAGAGCAGGAGTGGCAATATAAATTTCTGATGAAATTGACTTTAAGACAAAAACTACCATACAAGACAAGGAAGGACATTATATAATGATTAAAGGATCAATTGAACAGGAAGATATAACCATAATAAATATCTATGGACCCAATGAAAGAGCCCCAAAATACATAAATCAGACTTTAAAAGGGTTGAAAAGACGTATAGATGAGTGCACAGTCATAGTAACAACTGGAAAGAAACTCTACAAAGATGCAGAAGAGCTAAACAATACAATCCACCAACTTGACCTTATAGACATCTACAGAGAACTTCACCCAACAGCACAATATACTTTCTTTTCCAGTGCACATGGAACATTCTCCAGGGTAGACCATATATTAGCCGATAAAGCAAGCTTTAAAAAAATTTAAAAACATTGAAATACCACAAAGCATCTTCTCTGATCACAATGCTATAAAACTAGAACTCAACAATAGGAAGATCAACAGAAAAAGAGCAAACACATGGAAACTGAAAATATCCTTCTCAAAAATGAGTGGGTAATAGAGGAAATAAAAAATGAAATTAAAAAAATCCTTGAATCAAATGAGAATGAAAACAGAACATACCAAAATCTTTGGGACACAGCAAAAGCAATGATCAGAGGCCAATTTATAGCAATAAAGACACACATCAAAAAAGAATAAAGAGCCAAAATCAACACTTTAAACCAACATCTCCAACAATTTGAAAAAGAACAG
>NW_006921627.1:13045595-13055511 GCF_000298275.1 Orycteropus afer afer
ACCAGGCAAAGACATCACTCAAAAGGAAAACTACAGACCAATATCCCTCATGAATATAGATGCAAAAATCTTCAACAAAATCCTAGCCAATTGACTCCAACAATATATCAAGAATATAACTCATTATGACCAAGTGTGGTTCATATCAGGTATGCAAGCATGGTTCAACATCAGAAAAACAATCAACATCATCCACCACATAAATTAAACAAAGGAAAAGAACCACATGATCATATCAATTGGTGCAGGAAAGGCATTTAATAAAATCCAACATCCATTCCTGATCAAAACTATCAGCAAAATAGGAATAGAAGGGACATTCTTCAACATGAAGAAGGCATATATGCAAAACTAACAGCCAACATTATTCTCAATGGAGAGAGACTGAAACCATTCCCCTTGCAAACAGAAACCAAAGAAGGATGCCCTCTATCACCACTTCTATTCAACATTGTATTGGAAGTCCTAGTCAGGACATAAAGGCAAAAAAAAAAAAAAAAATGGAAATCAAAGGCATCCAAATTGATAAGGAAGAAGTCAAACTACCCCTATTTGCTGATGATATGATCCTCTACCTAGAAAACCCAAGAGACTCAGTCAAAAATCTACTGGAACTAATTGAGAGATTTAGCATTATGGCAAGATACAAGATCAACATCCAAAAATCAGTTAGATTCCTCTACACCAGCAGAGACTGCTCAAAAAGAAATAAGGAAATCAATACAATTTATAATAGCTAACAAAAAAGATAAAATACTTGGGAATAAATCTTACCAGGGACACAAAAGACCTGCACAAAGAACACTATAAAACACTACATCAAGAAACCTAAGAGATTTATATAAATGGAAGAATATACCATGCTGGTGGATAGGAAGACAAAACATTGTGAAAATGTCAGTTCTACCCAAAGCAATCTATACATTCAATGCAATCCTAATCCAGATTCCATCAACATTCTTTAAGGATATGGAAAACCAATCACTAACTTCATATGGAAAGGAAAGACCTCGGATAAGAAAAAGACTATTGAAGAACAAAGTAGGAGGTCTTACACTCCAGGATCTTAAAACTTACTATACAGCCACCGTCGTCAAAACTGCCTGGTATTGGTACAATGACAGACACACACATCAATGGAATAGAATTGAGAACCCAGAAATAGATCCATTGACCTATGATCAGCTGATTTATGACAAAGGGCTGAAATCCATTAAATGGGAGAAGATATTGTCTGTTTAATAAATAAACTCACTGCCGTCCAGTCAGGTCTGACTCATAGCCACCCCTCCTTGGGTTTCCGAGGCGGTATCACTATGAAAGTAGATTGCCCAACTATGCCACTGGCAAAATTGGATATCCATTTGCAGAAAAGTGAACAAGATCTGTACCTCACACTAAACACAAAAACTAACTCCGGATGGATCAAAGACTTAAATGTGAAACCTAAAATTATAAAGTTCCTCAAGAAAAAGCTAGGGGCAAACTTAGGGGCCCTAATATATGGCAGGGAGCTCTGGTGGTGTAGTGCCTAAGGCATTTGACTGCTAACCAGAAGGCTGATGATTCAAACCCACCACCCACTCCTCCAAAGGAAGGTTGGCCAATCTACTTCTGTAGTGATCCCGCCTCAGAAACCCAAGTAGGGGTCACTATGAGTCAGCTCTGACTCCACGGCAGTGTGTTTGGTTTGGTTTTGGTTTGGTTTATTTCTCCCTTTGATTTTGTTGATGTTTTTGCCACATATTTTGGGGCTTTAATATTTGGCGTACATTGTTGTTGCCCTCGAGTGGGCCCCGACTCATAGCGACCCCTCCTTGGGTTGCCGAGGCAGTATCACTACGGAAGTAGATTGCCCACTTCCGAGGAGTGGCTGGTTTGTTTGAACCGCCAGCCTTCTGGTTAGCAGTCAAGTGCCTTAGGCTAATTGTTACATAGTCCTGATGAATTTTCTCTTTTATCATTACATGATGCCCTTATTTGTCTCTTGCGACAGATCTTGACTTAAAATCTATTTTGTCTGATGTTAATATAAGCAATCCAGATCTCTTTTGGTTACTAATGCATGTAATATGTTTTCCCCATCTTTTCACTTTCCACCTAATTGTGTCTTTGAATCTAAAGTGAGTCTTGATTGGACAGGGTATAGTTACATAAGTTTGTATATCATTTCTGCCACCCTCTGCCTTTTGATTGGAGACTTCGATCCATTTAAATTTAAAGCAGTTATTGGTAAGGAGGAACTAACTTTTGAGAATTTGCTGTTTGTTTTTTGCATGTCTTGTATCTTTTTTTGTTCCTCGTTTCCTCCAATACTGATTTCTTTTGTGTTTAGTTCGTATTTTATAGGCAACCATTTTGATATCCTTCACAAATCCATTTGTGTATAATTTTGGATATTTTCTTAGAGGTTATCATGGAGGTTACATTTAATTTTGTAAATCTGTAAAATCTAATTTGAATTGGCACCCACTTAATTTCAATAGATACAAAAACTCTGCTTCTCTACTATTTCTTTCATCACTTTTATATTGTCAGATATTACATCTTTATACATCATGTAACTCATAAAATATTTATAATTATTTTTATATTTTTATGCATTTGTTTTTTAAAGTATGTATTACTTAAAAAATGGAATTGCAAACCAAATCCTATCAGTAAGTAAACAGTCACCTAATCTGCTTAAAATTACTCAACCCCCACAAGGGTTTTACACAACTTATTTCCATACTAAACTGTCCAATTCCTTTGCAAGACTGTGTTCTAGCAAATCATCTTGGCAGAACTACAAACCCAGGGCCAGAAAAGCTATATACAAAGAGAAACCAATTTTACTGCAAGAGGTATGCTTTAAATTAAAGAAATACCACCAACTCTGGTAAGTATTTGAGAAAAAGATTCTGGATAATGAACTGAAGGGAGAAAGAAGGTGCATGTTACTTCTCAAGTCATGCCATGGCTTGCAGTTTACACCCACTCCTCACTTACTGGCATGGTTAAGTTCAAGGACCATGTTGGTATATAATAATAAGTGTTATGTGAAAATGGAGGATGACCACATCAGATCACAAAATGGAAGATGACTACATTGTTGCATAACTGCCAAATTATATTATTACATAACTGCCAAATTTAATCATTACATAAGAGCCAAATTTCATCATTTACATAACTGCCAAATCACCGAGAATCAAGGCCAAGTCAAGTTGACACATAATCTTAGCCATCAAGCCAATGTTACTTTCAGTATGCACCCCAGCATTTATTACTACCAGGTGTACATTGTTAATGTGCAAAATATTTGGATAGTAAATTTTTCATTACTGAGGTAAATAATGAAATTCTGGATAATGAGATAGTCAATAAGTGGGGAGTAGGTATACTTGTTTCCCATGAACTCCACATTCCACTGTGACTTGGCCTTATTTGAAAGGTCATTTGTTTCCTGAAAATAATTTTATCTATTGAGGAAACACATTCAGTCCAGTGTTATTTTTTATGGTTTGTGAACAGTAGAAACTGAATAGATTCTTATACTAAATCATTGTTAATATATTAAAGAGCTAAGGATTTCCTTGCAACTTTGAGTGATAACTGCCCTTAAAGTTCTTATTACTACTTTTGTCTGTTCACAGGGTTTTATGTTCCTATAAACTCTGCAGTGAATTATTAGTTTGGGAAGGTTTGGAACCACAGAAAAATATTTTCAAGTTTATATTCTTTCCTTTCTGTTGGGGAATTTTTTAAAGAGACACTTTAAGATATAGAATAAGAGCTATTCTTAGAATTATTGAATTTTAAATGAGAAATTGAATTTTTAGTATGGCTATTATGTAGAATATCACATCATTTCTAGATACCTCATTAAAGATAAATTTCTTAAGGCTCAAAGAAGATTTTAGTATGGTTCAAAGTATGGGGAGTGAACTTTTAGTATTAGGTGAAATCAAGTTAGGTGTTTGTGGCTGTTATAACTAAAAAAAATAACTAGAAAATAATAGAAAAGAGAATATAGTACACTATATATAATCCCAGTAAGTATTGTATTGTGGAACTTTTAATTATATTTGTGAAAGTGTACATGTGTGTGTTAGTGAGTATGTATGCATGCATATGTATATGTACTGAGCATGATATAAAGCTTATTTCTTACTTTGGACCATAGTCAATAAGTTTGAAAATCATTTATCTGAATAAATTCCCAATAACACAGAGTAAATTGGCAGTATATCAAGAAACTGAACTCAAGTTTTCTTTGCCTTGTTTAATGTATTTTTTTCTGTATCAAAATATAGGGAAATATGCTATAATTGTAATATAAAGGACTTAAATATTTAGATTTATGAAGTCAAAAGAAAGAAAGACAACATTATAATTTAATGTTATCAAAATGATCCTCTATAATTTTATGAACTATTGGTGGGATTGATGTCATCTTTTTAAAGTACAATTTGGCAGTACCTATCAAAATTTAATTATGCATACCTTTTGACCAAATATTCTACTTCTAAATCTAACCCACAGAGACATATAAATATGTAAGTATATTTGCACATGGATGCTTCTAATAGCATTTCAGCAAACTAATAAGGGAAATAAGAGAAGACCCATGAAAACATCCATCATAAGTTTTTCACTGTGGAAAAACATAAAAATTCTAAAATTAGGTGGTAAGTTCTCATTCTCTAATTCTAGTTTGTGAAAAGACATAAGAAGCATAATCAATGTATTTTGCTAGAACACAGTTGATAAAATAAATGAATCAACCTTTTTTGGGTACATCAGTGTCTTACCTTTCGCAAATAATTCATTGTACAAACATGTATCTTGGACAGACCTCTTTTAGAATTTACAACCTCATTTGATGCAAACTTGTCCCTCTTCTGTGCCAACTGAATGCTTATTTTCAAGATAAGGATTAAAAAAAAAAACAACTACCGTCATGTAGACTGAAAACTAATAATGACCCTATGTATGTCAAGAGTAGAACTGTGCTCCATAAAGTTTTCAGTGGCTGATATTTGGAAATAGATCTACAGGTCTTTCTTTTGAGACACTGCTGGGTGGACTCAGATTTCCAACTTCTCAATTAGCAGCTGAGCAGTTAACCATTTGCACCACCCAGTGATGAACAAGGACCAAATACAGTGAATTCTAGAGAGTGCTTGGCTTTCAAGTAACTATTACATAAGGGTTGGCTTTTCTCCAGGCTTCTAAAGATCTGAAGAAGAGTGTTGCTTGTTGGGTTTTCCAGAAATAGATGCTGAGACAAAGTTCAGGATACAAAATGTTTATTAGGAATTAATACCTTTGAAAGGAAGCTGGGGATAGAGGATGAGAGAACAGGATGGTGTTAGAGGAAGAAGTCAAACTATGATACTGGTCCAACAAAACTTTCACCAACCTTGTAGGGAGGACAGGAGTAAGTATTGACTGATAGAGTATCTTAATGATAAAGATTTCTGAAAATGTCTTTCTAGTTTATAGGAGGGAAAAGTGAATCACAGAAACCAAAGAGGTCATGATAAACTTATTGCAAAAAGAAGAAAAAAAAATTCTTCTACCACCAGACATGTACTTAAAGTCAAGAATTGTCTCATTCATTTTTCTATACTCAAAACTGTGCTTCATTCTTCAAATATCTGTGAATCAATGAACATTTCAAATGAGCATTATGATGTAATGCAAATAAATTTAAGCTGTTCTCCCAATGTAAGGCAATCGTGATTAACCAGAAATCGGTTTTCAAATTGGTGATTAGCTTCAGGAAGAGCCTGAAATGACACTAATCAATTCAATTAACCCATTTCAGACTTCCCAGAATGAGGGTGGAGACTTACCTTTAAGCACTTACATTCAGATAGCCAGGAGTTCCATGACAGTTGGAAATGCACTGTTGACTGGATTGGATTGATTGACACAGGTGGGTTCACAGATTATAAAAAGTAAATGCACTGAGAGTTTGTGATTAGAGAAAACAGGATAGAGAGATATATAGAAGACTCATAAGTAAATTTTGAGAAGAGGATGATAAATGGAAAGGGGTGAGGAAGATAGACTGATAAAGGAAAATAAGAAAAAGGGGATTAGTAAAGGAGAAAATGATAATAAACACTACAAAATGAGTGTATTTTTCTTAGACAGTCTCCTAAAGTTTCTCTGGAGATATCCTCTCACGTAAGACACTGAGTACCCTCACAGAAAACATCTGCTGAAAATGCTGTTACATTCTTTTCAAGATTGAAACTTATTCCTTTTTGTTTCTTTCTTTCTTTTTTTTTTTTTTTGAAAATATTCTAACAGAATAAGACGTGATTAGTTTAAAAAAAAAAAAAAAAGATAAATAACTTTTACCAGTTATCTAGTCAGTGATCTCTGACTAGATATCTAGTCAGTGATCTCTATTTCTTTAAAGCTTACTCTTAAGTCAATTAAAATATGGCTTTTAAAGATTCTTGAGACTTAATTCAAGAAATTTCAAGTAGTGGAGAGAAAGAAAATTTTCTTTGTTAATGGTATTTTCTTCATCTATTTACCTCTTCCCATGAGCAAGAGGCCAGTTGTAGTTGTTCTCATTTACCAATTGATGTCTCTGGTTCACTGTTTACAGTCTCGTAAGCTTATTTTACTTTGGATACTTCTGTAACTGGGTTGGTTTCTGGCTTGTGTGTGTTAATGGTCGGTTGTTGCATGCTGTTGTTGATTCTCTGTACAAAGGACTCCCTTTAGCATCTCTTGTAAGGTTCATCTAGTTTTAAGAAATTCCCTTAATTTTTGCTTATCTGGAAATGTTCTAATTTCACCATCACATCTGAGGGACAATTTTGATGGGTATGTAATTCTTGGTTGGAAATATTTTTCTATCAGAGTTTTATAAATATACTATTGCCTTCTCACCTGCATGGTTTCTGCTGAGAAATCTGAACTTAGTCTTCTTATTTGTTGCCCTCCATAGGTAACTTTTCATTTTTCCCATGCTGCTTTCAGGATTCTTTCTTTGTCTTTCATTTTGGTGAGTTTGATTATGATATATGTCTTGGTGATTTTCTTTTGAGATCTATCCTGTTTGGAGTTCACTGAACTTCTTGAATGGATATATTCTCATCTTTCATCATATTAGAGGAATTCTCTTCTAACACATCTTTAACAAGTTTCTCTGTAGTTTTATTTGTTTCTTTCTGTTCTGGAATTCCAATTACACATGTTATTTCTCTTGATGGTATCCCACAAGAATCTTTCTTTATTTTGTTTTGATCTTTTTTTCTGATTGATCCATTAACAAAGTAGTATTGAGGTATTTATCTTCAGTCTCACTAATTCTGTCTTCCATTGATTCAGTTCTACTCATTTGTTTATTCGATGTGTATGTCTATTTCTGAAATGTTAGTATTCATCTTCTGGATCTCTGTTTGTAGGTTTTGTATAATTTCTAATTTTTCATTTATTTTGTCATTTTGATCTTGTATTGTTTTCCTAAATTTTTCTACAATTTCGTCTGTATTTCCTTAATTTTTTTCCTTGATCTGTCTCTCAATCTGTTGAAGGTACCTAAATATAATTCTTTCGAATTCCTTATTAGGGAGTTCCAATATTGCTTCTTCTTCCAGAATGTCTTCTGGGTCTGTATCCTGGTCCCTTATTTCTACTACTTTATCTTGCTTCTTTGTGTGGACTGTGATGGTCTGTTGGCTCCAAGACATTGTGATGTTGTTGTAATTATATTTAATTGGGGACTGTATGTTGGTGTGATTTGCTGAAGATTTTTGTTTTTCATCATTTTGTTTGGTTATATCTGAGTAAGCAAGGTGCTGTGCTCCTCTATTTGTTATTTGGCAGCACTTAGGCATTAACCAGCTGTCTCCTGGTGGGTGTAATAGAGAGTGTGTGCGCAGATCTCTGTTAGCTGATTGTGAAGAACAGTTAAGGGTGATTCAGGCTGCTATTGGCTATTGTCTATCTTTGGTCAGTTGGTGTAGAAGCAAGGGGTGGCCCTCACTTAGTAGGTGGGTTTGCAGGAGGTGTGGGTATGATTGGGTTGTATGGGCATGGTTACTGTCTCCCACCCAATTAGACAAATAAATAAATACCATCAAAAAAATAAAAACAAGAAGACAAAAAACAAAAATCACATAAATAAACAGAAACAATCAATAAAAAGAAAAAAGAAAGAAAGAAAAGGGAAAGGCAATACATGAGAAAAAATATTTAAAGAAATACTTTAAAAAGAAAAAAGAAATATAAGTAGGAAAGAGAGGGGAAAATGCACAACATCTGGGGAAGGGGGAATAAGAGAAAAGAGCAACAGTTAAAGAAAAATAAATATAAAATGAGAAAACTACAAAAAGAAAAAGAAGGAATGGGAAGAACCAAAAGAAAGAAAAAGATGGAAACCAGGAAAAGGGAAGAGAAAAAGACCTAGACCTTAGGAAGGAAAAGAAAATTAAAAAGGAAGAAAAAAAGAATAATTAAAAAAAAAATATCTGTGGTTGGGGCAGGGCAGGGCACCAAGGTTCCATCAAAGCACACAGACTGGGCTGGAATTCCTGCTGATCTAGAAAGTGGGTGCAGGTGAGGGATGGTCACACCTCCATTCACCAACATTGTGTAGGGTTTAAGAGTAACAAGGAATATCATACCATTCCAGTCATCAGTCTCCAGTATAGCTGCCTGTGCTGATGTCAGCAAGTGGAGCCTATTCTTAGGTCACTGGAACCAGAACGTTGCTTGCAAATATTCAAAATGGCCACAACGCTTGCAAATATTCAAAATGACTGTGCCCTCAAGACAGCCAAAATCCACAACTCAGTTTGTCTCCCTATTTGCTGTTTTCTTTTCTAGTCATCAGCCACCAGTGCAGTTGTTCGTGCAGCCTTTGGTGAGCAGAGCTGATTCTTAGGTTATTGCCCAAATCATAACAACACTTGTAAATATTCAAACTGGCCATGCTGTCAGGATAGCCAATAGTCTGCAGCTTCTTTTCTCTCCTTATTCACTATTTTCTTTCAGGTTCTTCTACTAGTTGGTGTTTAATCCACTTCTTTAGCCTACCTTTCAAAGCTCAGGGCTCCAGGATTATCTTCTCTTTCTGTGTCAATTGGCTTCTCTTTTCCTTGTTGAAGAGGGTCTGTGTAACTTGTCTGCCTATTCTGCCATCTTGCCTGAAGTCCAAAAGAGGCCAGTTGTAAGGAAGAGACTATAGCTATATAAAATACAAAGAAAAGAAATGTAAAGAAAGAGAAGAAAGCAAATTTCAAAGTTTCTAGAAGGAATGAAAGGTGAAATGTAATTGATTAATAAGCTTGACATTTTTATAACATTTAACTTCATTTTTCCCTATTTGAGTTCTTGTACTTTGAGATGATCTTGAACCATGTCCTTTATCTATCGTGGAATTCAGCTTAAAAAAATAATAACAATAAGACAAGTTTTTCTGCTCAATCACCCATTATATATAATGATTTAATTCCCTTCTCCTAAGTCTGAGCTTCTATTTCCTTCTGATTGAATTAGAAAAAACATGACAAAAAAGATGTAAATTACTGATAGACACAAAGAGAAAGATTGTATTTGGAAAAAAGTATAAGTAGAGACAGTTGTTGTCAAATTATTTCCAAATCATGGTGACCTTATTATATATAGCAGAACAAAATGTTGCTCAGTACTCGTCATCTTCACAATCACTGCCATATTTGAGTACATCATTGATGTTACTATGTCAATCCACCTCAGTGAGGGGCTTCTTCACCCGTGTTGGCCCTCTGCCTCACCAGACATGATGTTCTCCAGCAATTGATTCGTCCTGATGATGTATCCAAAGTAAGCAAGTCAGACAGTGTTCTCTAGTGATCCATGAAGTTTTCATTGGCTAAGTTTCAGAAGTATATCATCAGGGAGGCGGGGCAAGATGGCGGAC
>NW_006921627.1:13069034-13070388 GCF_000298275.1 Orycteropus afer afer
ACCATTTCACAGTCCCACCAGCAGTGTATGAGAGTCCCAATCTCTCCACAACCTCGCCAGCATTTGTTATTTTCTGTCTTGTTGAACTTTGCTACTAGCGCCAGTTGTGAGGATTTTTGTCTTCTTAATATTGAGATGTAATCCATACTGCAGACTGTGTTCCTCAATCTTCATCAGTAAGTGCCTCAAGTTACCCTCACTTTCAGCAAGGAAAGTTGTATCATCAATGTATCTTAGGTTGTAAGTGATTCTTCCTCCAATCCTGATGCCACCTTTTTCTTCATATAGTCCAGCTTCTTAGATTATTTGCTCAGCATGTAGATTGAATAAGTATGGAGAAAGGATACAACCCTGATACACTTCCTTCCTGATTTTAAACCACGCAGTGTCCCCTTGTTCCATTCGAACAACAACCTCCTGGTCAAGGTATAGGTTCCTCATGAGTACAATCAAGTGTTTGGGAATTCCCATTTTTCTCAATGTTATCCATAATTTGTCACGATCCACACAGTCAAATGTCTTTGCATAGTCAATAAAGCACAAATAAACGTCTTTCTTGTATTCTTTGCCTTGAGCCAATATCCATCTGACAACAGCTATGATAGCCCTTGTTCCACGTCCTCTTCTGAATCCTGCTTGGACCTCTGGAAGTTCTCTGTCAATATACTGCTGCAAACGTTTTGAATTATTTTCAGTAAGATCTTGCTTGCGTGTGATATTAATGATATTGTTTGATAATTTCCACATTCTGCGGGATCACCTTTCTTTGGAATGAGTAAAAATATGGATCTCTTCCAGTCAGTTGGCCAGGTAACTGTCTTCCAAATCTCTTGGCATAACCGAGTGAGTGCCTCCAGTGCAGCATCCGTTTGTTGAAATATCTCAATGGTATTCCGTCAATTCCCGGAGCCTTGTTCTTTGCCAATTCCTTCATTGCAGCTTCGACTTCCTCCTTCAGTATCATTGGTTCTAGATCATATGCCACCTCCTTTAATGGAAGAAGATAGACCAGTTCTTTTTGGTACAGTGACTCTGTGTATTCTTTCCATCTTCTTTTGATGTTCCCTGCATCATTCAATATTTTGCCCTTAGAATTTTTCAGTATTGCAACTCGAGGCTTATATTTTTTCCTCAATTCTCTCAGCTTGAGAAATGCCGAGCATGTGCTTCCCTTTTGGTTTTCTAACTCCGGGTCTTTGCACATTTCATTATAATAATTGGCTTTGTTTTCTCAAGCTGCTCTTTGAAATCTTCGGTTCAATTCTTTTATCTTGTCATTTCTTCCATTTGCTTTAGCTACTCTCCCCTCAAGGGCAAGTTTCAGAGTCTCTTCTGTCATCCATTTTGGTCTTCT